>NC_056732.1:504717709-504827709 GCF_019279795.1 Protopterus annectens | reverse complement strand
TTTTTGCTGATAGATTGAAGACAATTATCCCCGGCATTATAGACATAGATCAGACAGGCTTCATTGTAAATAAAAATACTTTTGATAATATAAGAAGAACTTTAACATTAATTGATTTTGCAAATAGGAAAAAGAAAGATTTAACACTTATTAGTCTTGATATAGGTTCAGCATTTGATTCAGTAAGTTGGGACTATCTGTTTACCTTACTGAAATGCACAAATTTCTCTGATGCATTTGTAAATTTAATTGAGCATTTATACAAAGGAACGCTGGCTTATATTAAGGTAGGAACATATGTTTCACAAAAAATACCCATTCTTAAAGGTACAAAGCAAGGATGTCCACTTTCTCCACTATTATTCACTTTAGTAATGGAGCCTTGGGCTAATTTGATTAGAAACAGTACTGACATAGAGGGTTTTGAAATAGAAGAAAATACAACATCAAAATTCAACTTTTTGCAAATGATGTTCTAATTACATCAGCAGGATCTAATTCTTCTATGCAGTCTTTATTTGATAAAATGATGAATTTTAAAAGTATTTCTGGTTTAATATTCAATGAAGATAAAACTAAAATACTACCTATATATACACGAAAAAATACTCTCATTAGTGATTTTACTAAATATGTACCCAACTCAGGTCAGATAACTTATTTAGGTATAATACTATCTAAAGATATTAAATCTATTATATATAATAACTATAATACCTGTTTTCTTAATATACAAAATCTTTTAATACCTGGAATAATATGTTTTTTACTATGGAGGAGAGACTTACAATTATTAAAATGATAATATTCCCCAAGATTTTATACTTAATACAATCAATAATACTTTCACCTACAAAAATAACTATCAAGAAACTGAATACACTAATGTTAAATTTCTTATGGGCACCTAATAGACCTAGGATTGCATTAAAGAAACATACTAATAGCTGGTCTCAAGGGGTATTTCTTTTCCAGACTTTAATTTATATATTATCTCTTCTATTATAAAAGTTATTACTTTATTAATAGATCGGTCATATGTCAAAATGGAAAGATTATTGGGAGCTAATTAGTATGCACTTCATGAAAATCTCCTTAACACATAAAAATATGATTATAAATAACTCCATGTTGTGGTTGCTAAAGGAATTTTGTACTTCACCTATTACACCTAAACATATGGTCTGTTACCCATTAAATATTATTATTAGTTATCGTAACTTTATATTCATGCACCCTAAGTATAGGGAATGGAATTTTATTGTATTCCTATAATTTATACTCAGGGTATGCTTATGTCATCTACTTCTGAAGGAGCTCATTTAGCTATAGATAATAATCTAAAGTACTGGTATCAGCTGATATCTGATAATAAAGTTAAAAATCTAGATTTCTTAAAACAAGAATTTGATCTAAGAGAAACTTGCTGGTTAGAGGTTCAGATCTTTAGACAACATCTCATTGATAGAATAGATCTAATGTCTATAACAGTTAAAGAATCTATTCCAAAACTGATTGATTACTTGATAATAAATTTACAGCATAAAGTTTCTGATAAAGGTAAACTTTCATATATACATAAAATTATCCGACAAGAAACATTTTACAATGTAGATTCATACTGGAATTATTTCACCTCTATTAATGGGGACCCACCAACTCAACAAGATAAACAATATATATTGGAATCTGCTTATAGAACTACATCTTCCATTGTCTGGAGACTTTATACATGGAAATTTTACATAGATCTTTTATACACCTTTGATGATCAATAAAATTAATAATAAAGATAATCTATGTAAGAGATGTAATGTAGAAATTAATGCTGACTGGGCTCATATGTTTTATGACTGTATGAAGTTGAAAGAATACTGGAAGTCAATTAATGAATTTTTGCAGGCTCTTTTTACAGATAATTTCATTATTTCTAAGTCTCTTATATTATTCAACACACCTGTACCTCAATGTGTTAAAAAGATTAAGCTTCCCTTGTTATGGTCTATCCTAGCAGTGGCTAGGAAAATAGTAACTAGAAATTGGATTTCAGATACACCTCCTTCGTTCAATGAATTTAAAAATGTTATGAATATAATGTGTCATGTGGAAATAAGCACAATTAGAATGAGAACAACTAGAAAAACATCACATTTTATTGTATGGGATAATTTACAAAATTTGTTAAAAAAATTCTAATTTCAATAGCACAGTATTTTAGTTTAATTAATTGATCTGATTGTAGTGGATGTCTTTGTAAATACTTTAGTTGTTTTGTTGAATATTATAATAATACCTATTTTTAATTATTTGTATAAAATTGTTATGATATTTCTCTTATATGTTAAAACAATAAACATGTTTTGAAAAAAAAAAAAAATTAGCAGCCGATGTCATCTGCTACCCAGTTTTAATAATGATCAATAGATCTATTACCAAACAGTATGTACCTAAAATCTGGAAAACCTCCTATGTAATCCCACTCACAAAGGAGGCCAATATCTATACTACCCCCTCTTTCTAAAATCTTAGAAAACTGCATCCACTCTCAAGTGATGCAACACCGACTATCTAATAAACACTGCTTAAATTTACCACTACTGTCAACTAACTAAAAAATAATGGCCAAATGGTTGCCTCAATATTTCTCGATATGTCAAAGACATTTGTTACAGTGTCCCATGAACAACTCCTACATGAACTTGCATCATTTGACATATCTAGAAACAATCTCAGTTGGTTCCAAAATTACCTATCTGACTGCTATCAATGAGTCAAATGACACAATGACCTCTCTTCCCCACTTCCCATTACAGTAGGTGCTCCACGAGGCTAAATTCTTGGGCCTCTGCTCTTCACAGTTCTGATCAATAACCTACACAAAGCTACTAACATTGCTTCTATCATACAATATGCCGATGACTCCACTGTCATCTGCACCACACCTACCCTAAAACAACTACAAGACAATACTCAAAAATCATTTGCTGCCATCAAGATTTTCTTAGAAAAATACAAGCTCATCCTTAATCCCAACAAAACCAAATTAATGTTGTTCCCTAACCAATGCCACAAAACAAACTACCCCAACCATGACTTTACAATACCTCATCTAATCACACTCTAATTAAACCCACCTCAGAAAACAAGCTATTAGGTATCATTCTAGATGATAAATTAAAATTTGACAAACATACATCTCATGCCATCAAAAAGGCTCACATTAAATTAGGTTTCCTTTACAGAATAAAACTTTCCTTAACAAACTCTTCCAGAGAAGCTATTGCCAGGACCCACCTACTATCCACTTCACTCTATGCCTCCCCTACATTTACTAACCTCAAAAAATCAGACTTAAGCAAACTTAAATCATGCTACCATAAGATAGCCAGATTAGCTGCTAACCTGCCTCACAGAACCCATTATTGGCTTGCTCTGAAACAACTCAAATGGCTAGAGCTGTCCAACATACTAATCCTAAACCAACTTACCATAGCCCATTCCATAGTTTACCTACTCAACAAATGTCCATCCCTACAGGACCTAGTACAAACCCACCTCAATAGCAGGACTCAATGATTCTCAAAAAAATTACTGCTCAACGTTACAAAATCCAGCAACAGCTTTGGTGACTCACTATATTCTAACTACATAAATAATTCATTGAACTCCACCTCCAGAACATACTAAATACAGCAAACCTAAGGCACTTCAGAAAACTGCTAAGTTTCACCTAAATGACAACTGGTTATGCTCCTGCTCCTCACCAGGCTGAAACTATTCCTCCCCTCCTCACCCTCTCTCTTCCTGCTCTCCACTTTCACTATATCTCTGTGCTTACTGAATACCTTACTTACTCCCCTCCTCATCCTCTCTCTCCCTGCTCTCCACTTTCACTATATCTCTATTCTTACTGAATACCTTGCTTACTCCCCTCCTCACCCTCTCTCTCCCTGCTCTCCACTTTCACTATATCTCTATTCTTAATGAAGACCTTACTTACTCCCCTCCTCACCCTCTCTCTCACTGCTCTCCACTTTCACTATATCTCTATTCTTACGGAATACCTTACTTACTCCCATCCTCACCCTCTCTCTCCCTGCTATCCACTTTCACTATATCTCTATTCTTACTGAATACCTTACTTACTCCCCTCCTCACCCTCCCTCTTCCTACTCTCCACTTTCACTATATCTCTATTCTTACTGAATACCTTACTTACTCCCATCCTCACCCTCTCTCTCCCTGCTCTCCACTTTCACTATATCTCTAGTCTTACTGAATACCTTACTTACTCCCATCCTCACCCTCTCTCTCCCTGCTCTCCACTTCACTATATCTCAATTCTTACTGAATACCTTACTTACTCCCCTCCTCACCCTCCCTCTTCCCATTCTCCACTTTCACTATATCTCTATTCTTACTGAATACCTTACTTACTCCCATCCTCACCCTCTCTCACCCTGCTCTTCACTTTCACTATATCTCTATTCTTACTGAATACCTTACTTACTCCCCTCCTCAACCTCTCTCTCCCTGCTCTCCACTTTCACTATATCTCTATTCTTACTGAATACCTTACTTAATCCCATCCTCACCCTCTCTCTCCCTGCTCTTCACTTTCACTGTATCTCTATTCTTACTGAATACCTTACTTACTCCCCTCCTCACCCTCTCTCTTCCTATTCTCCACTTTCACTATAGCTCTATTCTTACTGAATACCTTACTTACTCCCATCCTCACCCTCTCTCTTCCTATTCTCCACTTTCACTATATCTCTGTTCTTACTGAATACCTTACTTACTCCCATCCTCACCCTCTCACTTACTATTCTCCACTTTCACTATATCTCTATTCTTACTGAATACCTTACTTACTCCCCTCCTCACCCTCTCTCTTACTATTCTCCACTTTCACTATATCTCTATTCTTACTGAATACCTTACTTACTCTCCTCCTCACCCTCTCTCTCCCTGCTCTCCACTTTCACTATATCTCTATTCTTACTGAATACCTTACTTACTCTCATCCTCACCCTCTCTCTTCCTATTCTCCAATTTCACTATATCTCTATTCTTACTGAATACCTTACTTACTCCCCTCCTCACCCTCTCTCTTCCTATTCTGCACTTTCACTATATCTCTATTCTTACTAAATACCTTACTTACTCCCATCCTCACCCTCTCTCTTCCTACTTTCCACTTTCACTATATCTCTATTCTTACTGAATACCTTACTTACTCCCATCCTCACCCTCTCTCTCCCTGCTCTTCACTTTCACTATACCTCTATTCTTACTGAATACCTTACTTACTCCCATCCTCACCCTCTCTCTTCCTATTCTCCACTTTCACTATATCTCTATTCTTACTGAATACCTTACTTACTCTCATCCTCACCCTCTCTCTTCCTATTCTCCACTTTCACTATATCTCTATTCTTACTGAATACCTTACTCCCATCCTCACCCTCTCTCTTCCTTTTCTCCACTTTCACTATATCTCTATTCTTACAGAATACCTTACTTACTCCTCCTCATCCTCTCTCCCTGCTCTCCACTTCAACTATATCTCTATTCTTACTGAATACCTTACTTACTCCCATCCTCACCCTCTCTCTTCCTACTTTCCACTTTCACTATATCTCTATTCTTACTGAATACCTTACTTACTCCCCTCCTCACCCTCCCTCTTCCTACTTTCCACTTTCACTATATCTCTATTCTTACTGAATACCTTACTTACTCCCCTCCTAACCCTCCCTATCCCTGTTCTCCATTTTCACTATATCTCTATTCTTACTGAATACCTTACTTACTCCCCTCCTCACCCTCTCTCTCCCTGCTTTCCACTTTCACTATATCTCTATTCTTACTGAAGACCTTACTTACTCCCCTCCTCACCCTCTCTCTCGCTGCTCTCCACTTTCACTATATCTCTATTCTTACTGAATACCTTACTTACTCCCCTCCTCACCCTCCCTCTTCCCATTCTCCACTTTCACTATATCTCTATTCTTACTGAATACCTTACTTACTCCCCTCCACACCCTCCCTATCCCTGTTCTCCACTTTCACTATATCTCTATTCTTACTGAATACCTTACTTACTCCCATCCTCACCCACTCTCTTCCTATTCTCCACTTTCACTATATCTCTAATCTTACTGAATACCTTACTTACTCCCATCCTCACCCTCTCCCTACTCTCCACTTTCACTGTATCTTTATACCTACTGAATACCTTACTTACTCCCATCCTCAGCCTTTCTCCCTACTCTCCACTTTCACTGTATCTTTATACTTACTGAATACCTTACTTACTCCCATCCTCACCCTCTCCTCCCTACTCTCCACTTTCACTGTATCTATATACTTACTGAATACCTTACTTACTCCCATCCTCACCCTCTCTCTTCCTATTCTCCACTTTCACTATATCTCTATTCTTACTGAATACCTTACTTACTCCCATCCTCACTCTCTCTTCTTTTTCTCCACTTTCACTATATCTCTATTCTTACTGAATACCTTACTTACTCCAATCCTCACCCTCTCTCTCCCTACTCTCCACTTTCACTATATCTCTATTCTTACTGAATACCTTACTTACTCCCATTCTCACCCTCTCTCTTCCTATTCTCCACTTTCACTATATCTCTATTCTTACTGAATACCTTACTTACTCCCATCCTCACCCTCTCTCTCCATGCTCTCCACTTTCACTATATCTCTATTCTTACTGTATACCTTACTTACTCCCATCCTCACCCTCTCTCTCCCTACTCTCCACTTTCACTATATCTCTATTCTTACTGAATACCTTACTTACTCCCCTCCTCACCCTCCCTCTTCCTACTTTCCACTTTCACTATATCTCTATTCTTACTGAATACCTTACTTACTCCCCTCCTCACCCTCCCTCTCCCTGTTCGCCACTTTCACTATATCTCTATTCTTACTGAATACCTTAATTACTCCCCTCCTCAACCTCTCTCTTCCTATTCTCCACTTTCACTATATCTCTATTCTTACTGAATACCTTACTTACTCCCCTCCTCACCCTCTCTCTTCCTATTCTCCACTTTCACTATATCTCTGTGCTTACTGAATACCTTACTTACTCCCATCCTCACCCTCTCTCTCCCTGCTCTCCACTTTCACTATATCTCTAATCTTACTGAATACATTACTTACTCCCCTCCTCACCTTCTCTCTTCCTATTCCCCACTTTCACTATATCTCTATTCTTACTGAATACCTTATTTACTCCCATCCTCACCCTCTCTCTCCCTACTCTCCACTTTGACTATATCTCTATTCTTACTGAATACCTTACTTACTCCCCTCCTCAACCTCTCTCTTCCTATTCTCCACTTTCACTATAGCTCTATTCTTACTGAATACCTTACTTACTCCCCTCCTCACCCTCTCTCTTCCTACTCTCCACTTTCACTATATCTCTATTCTTACTGAATTCCTTACTTACTCCCCTCCTCACCCTCTCTCTCCCTGCTCTCCACTTTCACTATATCTCTGTTCTTACTGAATACCTTACTTACTCCAATCCTCACCCTCTCTCTCCCTGCTCTCCACTTTCACTATATCTCTATTCTTACTGAATACCTTACTTACTCCCATCCTCACCCTCTCTCTCCCTGCTCTCCACTTCACTATATCTCAATTCTTACTGAATACCTTACTTACTCCCCTCCTCACCCTCTCTCTTCCTACTTTCCACTTTCACTATATCTCTATTCTTA
Organism: Protopterus annectens; assembly: GCF_019279795.1. Classification (NCBI taxonomy): domain Eukaryota; kingdom Metazoa; phylum Chordata; order Ceratodontiformes; family Protopteridae; genus Protopterus; species Protopterus annectens. The sequence continues at coordinate 504,819,949 of NC_056732.1, read as the reverse complement.
GTGAATACCTTACTTACTCCCATCCTCACCCTCTCTCTCCATGCTCTCCACTTTCACTATAGCTCTATTCTTACTGAATACCTTACTTACTCCCATCCTCACCCTCTCTCTTCCTATTCTCCACTTTCACTATAGCTCTATTCTTACTGAATACCTTACTTACTCCCCTCCTCACCCTCTCTCTTCCTATTCTCCACTTTCACTATATCTCTATTCTTACTGAATACCTTACTTACTCCCCTCCTCACCCTCTCTCTTCCTTTTCTCCACTTTCACTATATCTCTATTCTTACAGAATACCTTACTTACTCCCCTCCTCATCCTCTCTCTCCCTGCTCCCCACTTCAACTATATCTCTATTCTTACTGAATACCTTACTTACTCCCATCCTCACCCTCTCTCTTCCTAATTTCCACTTTCACTATATCTCTATTCTTACTGAATACCTTACTTACTCCCCTCCTCACCCTCCCTCTTCCTACTTTCCACTTTCACTATATCTCTATTCTTACTGAATACCTTACTTACTCCCCTCCTCACCCTCCCTATCCCTGTTCTCCACTTTCACTATATCTCTATTCTTACTGAATACCTTACTTACTCCCCTCCTCACCCTCTCTCTCCCTGCTCTCCACTTTCACTATATCTCTATTCTTACTGAAGACCTTACTTACTCCCCTCCTCACCCTCTCTCTCGCTGCTATCCACTTTCACTATATCTCTATTCTTACTGAATACCTTACTTACTCCCCTCCTCACACTCCCTCTTCCCATTCTCCACTTTCACTATATCTCTATTCTTACTGAATACCTTACTTACTCCCCTCCTCACCCTCCCTATCCCTGTTCTCCACTTTCACTATATCTCTATTCTTACTGAATACCTTACTTACTCCCATCCTCACCCACTCTCTTCCTATTCTCCACTTTCACTATATCTCTATTCTTACTGAATACCTTACTTACTCCCATCCTCACCCTCTCTCTTCTTTTTCTCCACTTTCACTATATCTCTATTCTTACTGAATACCTTACTTACTCCCATCCTCACCCTCTCTCTCCCTACTCTCCACTTTCACTATATCTCTATTCTTACTGAATACCTTACTTACTCCCATCCTCACCCTCTCTCTCCCTGCTCTCACCCTCTCTCTTCCTATTCTCCACTTTCACTATATCTCTATTCTTACTGAATACCTTACTTACTCCCATCCTCACCCTCTCTCTTCTTTTTCTCCACTTTTCCTATATCTCTATTGTTACTGAATACCTTACTTACTCCAATCCTCACCCTCTCTCTCCCTACTCTCCACTTTCACTATATCTCTATTCTTAATGAATACCTTACTTACTCCCATCCTCACCCTCTCTCTTCCTATTCTCCACTTTCACTATATCTCTATTCTTACTGAATACCTTACTTACTCCCATCCTCACCCTCTCTCTCCATGCTCTCCACTTTCACTATATCTCTATTCTTACTGAATACCTTACTTACTCCCATCCTCACCCTCTCTCTCCCTGCTCTCCACTTCACTATATCTCTATTCTTACTGAATACCTTACTTACTCCCCTCCTCACCCTCCCTCTTCCTACTTTCCACTTTCACTATATCTCTATTCTTACTGAATACCTTACTTACTCCCCTCCTCACCCTCCCTCTCCCTGTTCTCCACTTTCACTATATCTCTATTCTTACTGAATACCTTAATTACTCCCCTCCTCAACCTCTCTCTTCCTATTCTCCACTTTCACTATATCTCTAATCTTACTGAATACCTTACTTACTCCCCTCCCCAGGGCCTCTGTTCCTATGCTCCACTTTCACTGTATCTCTATGCTTGCTGAATACCTTACTTACTCCCTCCTCACCCTCTCTCTTCCTATTCTCCACTTTCACTATATCTCTATTCTTACTGAATACCTTACTTACTCCCCTCCTCACCCTCTCTCTTCCTATTCTCCACTTTCACTATATCTCTATTCTTACTGAATACCTTACTTACTCCCCTCCTCACCCTCCCTCTCCCTGTTCTCCACTTTCACTATATCTCTATTCTTACTGAATACCTTAATTACTCCCCTCCTCAACCTCTCTCTTCCTATTCTCCACTTTCACTATATCTCTATTCTTACTGAATACCTTACTTACTCCCCTCCTCACCCTCTCTCTTCCTATTCTCCACTTTCACTATATCTCTATTCTTACTGAATACATTACTTACTCCCCTCCTCACCCTCTCTCTTACTATTCTCCACTTTCACTATATCTCTATTCTTACTGAATACCTTACTCCCCTCCTCACCCTCTCTTCCTATTCTCCACTTTCACTATATCTCTATTCTTACTGAATACCTTACTTACTCCCCTCCTCACCCTCTCTCTCCCTGCTCTCCACTTTCACTATATCTCTAATCTTACTGAATACCTTACTTACTCCCCTCCTCACCTTCTCTCTTCCTATTCCCCACTTTCACTATATCTCTATTCTTACTGAATACCTTATTTACTCCCATCCTCACCCTCTCTCTCCCTACTCTCCACTTTCACTATATCTCTATTCTTACTGAATACCTTACTTACTCCCCTCCTCAACCTCTCTCTTTCTATTCTCCACTTTCACTATAGCTCTATTCTTACTGTATACCTTACTTACTCCCCTCCTCACCCTCTCTCTTCCTATTCTCCACTTTCACTATATCTCTGTGCTTACTGAATACCTTACTTACTCCCATCCTCACCCTCTCTCTCCCTGCTCTCCACTTTCACTATATCTCTGTTCTTACTGAATACCTTACTTACTCCCATCCTCATCCTCTCTCTCCATGCTCTCCACTTTCACTATAGCTCTATTCTTACTGAATACCTTACTTACTCCCATCCTCACCCTCTCTCTTCCTATTCTCCACTTTCATTATAGCTCTATTCTTACTGAATACCTTACTTACTCCCCTCCTCACCCTCTCTCTTCCTATTCTCCACTTTCACTATATCTCTATTCTTACTGAATACCTTACTTACTCCCATCCTCACCCTCTCTCTCCATGCTCTCCACTTTCACTATATCTCTATTCTTACTGAATACCTTACTTACTCCCCTCCTCACCCTCTCTCTTCCTATTCTTCACTTTCACTATATCTCTATTCTTACTGAATACCTTACTTACTCCCCTCCTCACCCTCTCTCTTCCTATTCTCCACTTTCACTATAGCTCTATTCTTACTGAATACCTTACTTACTCCCCTCCTCACCTTCTCTCTCGCTGCTCTCCACTTTCACTATATCTCTATTCTTACTGAATACCTTACTTACTCCCCTCCTCACCCTCTCTCTTCCTATTCTCCACTTTCACTATATCTCTGTGCTTACTGAATACCTTACTTACTCCCATCCTCACCCTCTCTCTCCCTGCTTTCCACTTTCACTATATCTCTAATCTTACTGAATACCTTACTTACTCCCCTCCTCACCTTCTCTCTTCCTATTCCCCACTTTCACTATATCTCTATTCTTACTGAATACCTTACTTACTCCCCTCCTCACCCTCTCTCTCCCTACTCTCCACTTTTACTATATCTCTATTCTTACTGAATACCTTACTTACTCCCCTCCTCACCCTCCCTATCCCTGTTCTCCACTTTCACTATATCTCTATTCTTACTGAATACCTTACTTACTCCCCTCCTCACCCTCCCTATCCCTGTTCTCCACTTTCACTATATCTCTATTCTTACTGAATACCTTAATTACTCCCCGCCTCACCCTCTCTCTTCCTTTTCTCCACTTTCACTATATCTCTATTCTTACTGAATACCTTACTTACTCCCATCCTCACCCTCTCTCTCCCTGCTCTTCACTTTCACTATATCTCTATTCTTACTGAATACCTTACTTACTCCCCTCCTCACCCTCTCTCTTCCTATTCTCCACTTTCACTATATCTCTATTCTTACTGAATACCTTACTTACTCCCCTCTTCACCCTCTCTCTTCCTACTCTCCACTTTCAATGTATCTCTAATTGCTTACTGATTCCATGTGATTGTAAGTATAACATTAAGCATGATTTACAGTATCAAACAGGTATCTCTGAGACACTACTCCATTGTATATTCAGCTGTTGTATATCTGAGACACTACTCCATTGTATATTAAGCTGTTATATCTCTGAGACACTACTCCAGTGAATGATTTCTTGATACTAAGTGTAACTGTCGAAATATGTGTTAGTAAGTGATCCTGTTAGCTTTATTACTAACTTGAACTGTGATAATATGTTGTTATGTGATTATTATCATTTCTCTGATTGCTTCACTATTGTTTAAAATACTGACTGTTATGTCATATGTGGAGCTTTTCTCCCCGCCCTTTGCTGAAAATGGGCAAATTTCCCTGGTAAACAAATATTAAATACATAAAATAAATAAAAGGAATATAATGCCTAATATCACTGAAAAGAGGTACCTAGGCCTAACACTTGAACCTACTCTTTCTTTTTACACATTTACAGATTTTGTTTTTAACTAATGAAGTCCTGGACCCTGCTCAATTAAAACAATGTTACAAGATCTGTGACTTCCTCTCACCCACAGCTCACAGGGCCATTGCTAAAAGTATTTTAATACCTAGACTTAAATATTGCTTTCCTTTTCTTATTATGCATTCAACCCACAACACTCACAGAATACAGACTGCTGATAATAAAATCTGCAGATTCATTTTATTAGCAGATCCCCAGATGCATCATGGAAATTTGTTAAAAAATTTCAAACGGTTTTGATTGCCTCATACAGCCTCTTTTCTTCTACACACTCTAATTTACAAGTGCTAAATCACATTCACTAGCCCTCTTTAAGAGTAAAACTACCCTTACAAGACAACCCTTATCTATTCAGAATTACACAGGACAATGATTTACCTCTAGTCCTCCATCCATTTAAAACTGCTGAAGGTGAGAAAGCTTTTTCTAGACTGTGACCTGCTACCTAAACCCACCTGTCTACAGATATCAAACATATAAAAACCATTAAAAACTTCAAACTTGTTCTTAAAGAGCATCTCTATACTGAATCTACCTGCAACTGCTACCACGACAATGGTTAGATAGCTTACCATCTCATACCATGAATAATGTAGTACATTTAATTACATTTTCTCAGTCTCTTACTGTGTCTTCTTATAAGCAAACATTTCACATGCATATAGGAGTTTATGTATTATATGTATGATTGCACTGTATTTTATGTGTATCTTAGGTTGCATTTTGTATATATTTTTTCTCAATGTATTATGACTGGATATTTAAATCTTACTCTACCTGCATTCAGTCTTACCTTTATGTTTGGAATTTTGCTATTCACTCATTTTCTATATAATATTGTTGACTGAAACATGATAATGTATTTTCTGCTTATTGAGCTTGGCTTTTGGCTGAAAACAGTCAATAGACCCGTCCACTTAATTAGTGGACATCTAGTAAATAAATAAATAATGTTTCATTTGGTCATATGAAATAATACATACTTCATTCATGCATGCATCTTCTACATGGCAGCCTTTCAGATGGTTGAGAATCTTGAGATGCAGATGGCCAACTTGCAGTGTTGTCTGCATTACACTGAAGAACATCTTATTGATGTTTGGGGACTAAGCAGCTGACTGCTCATTTTGTTTTAGCAGTGTAAGTGCATTTGTCTGATGGATTGAGAATTGACTATTTAATATAATTTTTTTGTTTGTTTTTCTCAAGTCCCTTCAGGTAGCTATTGTGCTTATTTAGTGCCCTGCAAAAAAAAAAAGGAACCTGGAGTTGCCTTTGTGAATAATAAATGCTGAACAAATAACACAAATGTGGAAGAAAAAGTAACTATGACATAGCTGTATTGAGAATGGTAGGGAAGACCTTAAACAGTGTCCAGAACAGGTGGCCTGTTGTACTCATCTGGTTATACTGACCAGCACATGTGGTGGAAGATGCAGTTTAACAAAATGTTAAGGAGTGGCCATATACATTATCTTTACAATCACATTTATTGCCAGATTTTACATGTACAAATTGTATTTACTTCATCCATCATTGCTCAAGTCCATCAAGCTAAGAGATGTCTAGCAGGTGTCCTTCTTACATCCTGGTATTTTAATACTTGTCACTATACTGATATCTTATATAAACGATTGTCTTACCTTAATGGCTTTTGCCCTGCTAACAAGTCCATCTTGGGCTGTACTGCCAAGGAGTAGGTCCACTTTTGAAAATTTCAGTTTCTGTAGAGCTGATTTAAGAGTTCTTTGTATGCTGACATCATCAACAACTGGTCCCCAAGACTGAAAGGGTCCACTAACTGCAAGTAACTAAAAAAGATAATGCACCGTTGTGAAAGTTATACTAAGTTAGATCCTTCCTAACAAACGTAAAAGTGCACCAGAATAATCAAATGTCACCAAATTTACTGGATGAAGACCATTTTCTTCATTGGAGCAATTATATTTCTTTACTAGTAAATTTTATCATCAGATAATTAGGTGAGTACAAGGGTTTTAGACATTTTTTCAGGTGCATCCTTCTCAAGATGCAGAAAAGCAGCTAATTTTGCATAGGAAGAAGGTACAACACATGCTGCTAAAATTGCACAGTCAAGATAAACACTAAGGTCAAGATACTAGGACTATTATTATTAACATTTTTATTTCATGTCCACCATTTTCTTACTAATAACTTTTCATGGCAGTATCCTTCTTCATAGCAACTACAATATATGGTCTTGGATATATGTCTCAGTTGACTATTTTCTCAGACACATCTAATGCTAAATTTATCTTAGCATTTCCTATAAGTAAGTCATTATGTTGTCCTGTCTGTGGACCTGTATGATACAACTGAATGATCAGATACATCTCTTAGGATGCACTATGGTGGAACATGTCACTCGCATCTGTAGTATCCCTTCCTGATCTCTCATCACACGAGGTTTAGTGTCAATCTTACTATACTATATACTAATGTGTATTCTATATATGCACCAGTCACTCACTGGGAGTGACACAGACTTTAAAAAGACCTGTTCAGTTCTAAAATTAGCTAACCCAGAAGCTAATCTTAAGTGTAAAAAAAACAGTGTTATTTAATACTAAATGCAAGCTCTCCTGTATTCCTAATGACTGGCATAGAACCATCAATAACCTTACAACTTTACAAGTGGGTCAACACTTCAGATACTTGGGGTCTGGATAGATCAGCAATTAAATTTTCAAGACCATGACAAACTAACCAACATTAAAATCAACTTCCATCTCTTCTTCTAGGCATGAAAAATTGTCCTACATTCTCTCACTCTCTCTTGAAGGGAGAATTTAATTTTCAAAGATGTATTTCTTGCCTGATTTGAATATGGGCTCCCCTTTGTTGTTTCAGCCTCCTAAAGAAACCTCTGCTCATTGCAAGTTACTGCTAACAACATCTGCAGGTATCTCATTGCCTCTCACTGCTGAATACCACTGTCATGTGTCCACTAAAGCACATTGTTTTCCCGTGTCTCTAACAGCACAACAGCACAAAGCTGCTGGTGGTCTCCTTGTTCCAAAAACTAATCAGCGTTTAATCTTCCCTCTCTTTGATGGTCATCCATCTCTTTGCCCTTCAAACTACCACTTTCAATCCCTCCCAATGTAAAATATGTACAAATAAGCAAATCCAGATTGCACTGCACAGACCGCATTTCCTCCATCTTAGCCCCAGACATCTGGGAATCCCTCTCAACATACATAAAAGAAAAGAACTCCTATTCATCTTTTAAACTTCTTGTCAAATAATTCCTACTCAAAGACATCTGTAAATGCTACAAAGCACAGAGACTCACCTAAAAACGCACAGCTCACCTTCAGGAAGAATCACATGAGAGCACACAATGCCCTTTCTCCATCAGTTATAATTGCTTTCCAGTATAGTTAAATCTTACATGGCAATTCATCATTCTTAAATACTTGTTACCCATTTAATCTGTACTTCAGCAAAGCTCTGTATGTGTACTCTTCCTGAAACACCATTCTAGAAATGTTCAAACTTTTTTTTAAATGTCCTTATTGATCATCACTGTTAGCTCTGATTCACATTCTCTGTAATTCACTATATTTTCACTTTGCTGAGTGCAGAATGGCTGAGGTTCTATCTGGTCATGGTGATTTAAGAACTTGATTGTTTTTTCCAACTGAAAATCACTGCAGCTGCCATTTCTAAACATGTCCAAAAAACCAAACGTTGAGAGCAAAAACCTTTATCAAAAACAAAGCTTTCAGGCCAAAACCCTTTTTCAATGCTTAACAAAAGGTACAATAAAATCACATGTTTAAATACAAGCCCAGGACATCACATGACCCGCAGCCAAGGTCATATGACATGAAATAATACAAACTTACAATAAACAAATAAAAAAGACATATTGTTAATAAAACTACATAAAAATGTGCTTACTCAATAAAATATCATATTATTCAACATAGTCAAAGTATATACTTGCTAATAAATGTTATTATTTTAACCTTGTGTGCTGTATTTTAGTCAAAACAGGCTTTAATGAAACACTTGCATTCAATTCTGGTGCCACATCTGCTGCTAGTCTTACAATCCAATCATATTCTCTATTGTCTAACAAATTACATAAGCCCCCCCCCCCTTTTTGACACACTAACAGTGTCTATAACCCTAAACTTAAAAGTGTGAGATATACCATAACTTTTTACATGCTTAGATAAAGCATTCGTGTCACTCCCATTCCTTATGTTGGATTTATGTTCTATAATCCTGTCTTTAAGTTTTCTAGTAGTTTTCCAACATAAAAGGAGGGACAGGTGTCACATGTTGCCAAATAAACAATATTACTTGTTACACAAGTGGCAAAACAGTTAAAGGTATACACTCTTTTTGAAACAGGGTGAACAAATGTATTTACAGGATTTAATGGATCACACTGTTGTAAAATGTCTACACAGCAACTACAATTATAACAGGAGAAAGTACCCTTCCTTGATACACCAATAGATGTAGAATTTACACTACCAAAGTCCTTATACACTAACATACTTTTTATTGTCTTCATGTTTCTATAAGAAAAACATGCTCTATCCCCCACAACCATCCTGATATCATCCTGTGTAAGAAGGACCTTCCAGTATTTTCTAACTATATCTCTCACCGTGGCAGTCATGGTGCTGTAAGAAGTTATATATCTCAGACAAACCCTGTCCACCGGCTCACTCAATCTTTCACACAGTGTATTAGATATCTGTAGAAATGTAGGTTTGAAAAGGGTATGTCTATTAGATATAATATATTCACTAATCTCTTGTATCATATGCGATGAATACCCACTATTCTTAAATTCCACACATGCTTCATTAAGTTGCTTCTTAAAAGCATCATCATCAGTATTGAGTCTACTGATGCGAGCCAATTGCGCCTTAACAATGCCCTTAAACACATGTGGAGCATGCATACTTGATGCATATAGGTACCTTCCAGACGATACTTCTTTCTTAAATACTGTGGTATTGATAACACCTTCCCTCTTAATTAATGTAATATCTAGAAAATTAATGGTGCTAACTGAACATTCATACTTAAACTTTAAAAAACTAGTTGAATTATTCAGAGAAAGAATATAATCCTCTAATTCACTATGGGTGCCTTTCCAAAGAAGGAAACAATCATCCACAAATCTTTGATAAAATAACAAATTTTCATTCAAAAACCTCTCACCATCATTTATATACATTCTCTCCCATTGGGAAAGAACCAGATTGGCATAAGTATTTGCTACTGGTGTGCCCATTGCCACACCAGTTTGCTGTAAATAAAATTCATTATCAAACAAGAATATATTGTTTCTTAGAACCAGGTCTAGCAACATGCAAATATTTCCTATATGTCCGGCTAAAAAATCTGAATATCTCAACAAGAATTCTCTAATGGCATCCAGTCCATAATCATTGGGGATTACAGTAAATAACAATGTAATGTCCATTACCACCATATATATATGTTCACAGGTATCTGTAGCTAGACTCATATTCATATGCCAATTCTTGAGCTTAACTAAAAAATCACTAGAATCTTTAAGCACTGTGTGACAAAACTTTAGTAATGGTTGTAGTTGCCTTTGCAGGTAGAGTGATATGGGTTCAGTAATCCACCCATTTCCAGAGACGATAGGTCTCATTGGGGGATTAACCTGTGACTTGTGCAGTTTTGGTATGCCATATAACTGCGGCACTACAGGGCACGGTACTGTAAAGAAGTGAAATAAATCCAACAAAATATCTCCTGTTAACTGTAGGTCATACACACACATATTAATGTAACTAATGCATTTTTTCACTTGTAAAAGTGTAACACGCTTAAACGCTGTATCATCATCCAACAATAAAAGCACTGAACCTATATAATGTTCTCTATTCATAATAACAGTTGATCCCCCCTTGTCCGCTTGTTTTATCACAATATGTGAGTTTTCCTTTAATTCATTCAAAGCAATATATTCTGCATAAGTTAAATTATAATTTCTCTTATAATTATTAGTTGCATAAGCCTTCCTGATTGCATCCTCACAGAGATCATTAAAAGCTATAAGTACTGGGGCATAATTAGGTACAAAAACACTGCGTCGTTTACAAACACTAGCATCATATTTGTCATTTTTAAAAATCAACTTCAGTGCTATGGACCTTACAAACAACTTTAAATCAGTCAACACTCTCACAATGTCCTCTGTAGAGGTTGGAATATATCCTAGTCCTTTTGCCAGAAGCATATAATGCTCTTTTCTCAAAGAGAAATCAGAAAGATTCATAGTACCTGCCATCACCTTGAGCTATCTTCAATTGTTTTAAAGGACTTTCATTTTTCCGTTTGCCATCCAACGGAGTGGTGGAGTCCCTCTGTTTAGCTCTACCTCTGGATCTGGACCTAGACGTAGCCATCCGCTCCTGCACCCGCTCAGCTTGCTGTAACTGAAAGGGTTTGCTAAAAAAAGTAGGCAAACCTTTTTGTTGTAACGCTTGCGTAGTATTTTTATTACCCAAAGGAGCTGCAACAGCACAAATCTCCGTTATTTTATTTCCAGTAGCACCCATATCGACAGGACGAGGTGTGGTATCCGTTTCTGCAGGCTTAACACAAGTTACGCTGCTGCTCAATGATGACGACGACGTTAGCTCTTCACTTGCCGCCAATTTTGAAATTCCAGCACTCAAAGCAGGGAAATCATCTAGCGTGTCTAATGATGCTGTGTTCTTTTCCAGCGTAGATGCACGACCTCTGCTGGTGAAGTTAGACCTTACATGTGAGCCCATGGGATCTCTAGAGTTATCATTTTTTTCATTTTTAGGCCAAGAGAATATATTACCAGCTTGGTAATCGCCCATGTCACGTAACAGCTTCCTCTTCTTCACAACTTCTAGCCTGTCATCTAATGAGCTCAGTCTGTCTATCATAGACTGATAGGATAATTGCAAATTCTTAAAACAGGACATAGAAAGAAATTCATCTTCCATTATAATAATATCCCTTTTTAGTTCATTTTCAAAATCCAGAAAAAAGTTGTTCATTAGAGACATATAATCTTGGCTCAACTTTAAGTTGAGACACTGCCACTGCTTTAACAATTCAGGGTATGTATTTCCATAGGAGGGCATTTTTAAGATCCTCAGACCACACGGAGCTATACCCTTCTCCAGATAGGCAGCAAAGCTGAAACGTTGGCATTGTAGGCGTTTGAATGGTCCTTCTTACACAGGATGATATCAGGATGGTTGTGGGGGATAGAGCATGTTTTTCTTATAGAAACATGAAGACAATAAAAAGTATGTTAGCGTATAAGGACTTTGGTAGTGTAAATTCTACATCTATTGGTGTATCAAGGAAGGGTACTTTCTCCTGTTATAATTGTAGTTGCTGTCTAGACATTTTACAACAGTGTAATCCATTAAGTCCTGTAAATACATTTGTTCACCCTGTTTCAAAAAGAGTGTATACCTTTAACTGTTTTGCCACTTGTGTAACAAGTAATATTGTTTATTTGGCAACATGTGACACCTGTCCCTCCTTTTATGTTGGAAAAACTACTAGAAAACTTAAAGACAGGATTATAGAACATAAATCCAACATAAGGAATGGGAGTGACACGAATGCTTTATCTAAGCATGTAAAAAGTTATGGTATATCTCACACTTTTAAGTTTAGGGTTATAGACACTGTTAGTGTGTCAAAAGGGGGACTTATGTAATTTGTTAGACAATAGAGAATATGATTGGATTGTAAGACTAGCAGCAGATGTGGCACCAGGATTGAATGCAAGTGTTTCATTAAAGCCTGTTTTGACTAAAATACAGCACACAAGGTTAAAATAATAACATTTATTAGCAAGTATATACTTTGAATATGTTGAATAATATGATATTTTATTGAGTAAGCACATTTTTATGTAGTTTTATTAACAATATGTCTTTTTTATTTGTTTATTGTAAGTTTGTATTATTTCATGTCATATGACCTTGGCTGCGGGTCATGTGATGTCCTGGGCTTGTATTTAAATGTGATTTTATTGTACCTTTTGTTAAGCATTGAAAAAGGGTTTTGGCCTGAAAGCTTTGTTTTTGATAAAGGTTTTTGCTCTCAACGTTTGGTTTTTTGGTCATTGTTCTATTTAACAGCAGTGTTGGTTATTACATTTCTAAACATGTGCCAGCACTGATTCATTTGATTTCCAATATTTTTTCTTCTTGTTGGAATGATCATGTGTACAGGTATGTCTGGGCAGTGTGAGGGCTTGCCTCCAGGGAGTGACACATTTACTGTTTTTACTGAGTTGAATTCCTGACCAGTTATACCCAGTGAGTTGGTTCTTTACCTAGAAGCTATTTGACAAGTCATAGTGAAAGATAAGCTGTCATGTAATCTCAAGGCTGACTTATACTGTAATGTTTAACTTTAGCCATGAGGTGTGATAGGTTCTTACTGTGCAGCAGAAATGGAAACAGTGACTGGATGAGCAGAAACCATGACAAGCAGGAGGTGGAAGAGAAAAATGTTTAAGATAAATGCAGTGCACACTTAGAGATCTGTAATGTCAGAACAGTAAAACTAAAATGATATGAACGGATGTTTAAAATGAGAATCCTTATGCAGGGTCACTGAAGGTGGACATATGTATGGATGCAAGCTATCATGCAGTGAACAAGGGAATGCACTTGAAGAAGACATACAAAAGGAATAAAACTACTACAAAGGCAAGGACACAAGGCCTGACAGGAACTAAATGCTTTAATAAACTATATTAATTATGATGCGTGACAAACGGGGGTAAATCTACTGGATTCAAAGTGTCATTCAGGAAGACAGCTGACAGAAGTCTATTCACAGGTAAAGGTATACTTCTAACTCCTGCTCATAGGGTATCAACACTTATTAAAGGACAACATTTCCTTACATTTTCAAAAAGCATTTTGCTCTGTTCATATCCTTTGCTAGCAGCTCAGTTTATTCCACAGTGCCAGTGCTGTAGTGTGATCAGGCACGAGCATTCTGCTACAGATAGACAAACCAAGGAAAAGTGTTTACCTCTTTCACATATTAGTGTGTGTGTGTGTGTGTGTGTGTGTGTGTGTGTGTGTGTGTGTGTGTGTGTGTGTGTGTGTGTGTGTTGTGAATATGGGTGCAACATCTGACACTTTAAGTCCCAGTACAAATCACTGCAGTTTTTGCAACATTTTATGCATGTAACTGAGGTGCAGACTTTCTGTTTTTCCCATAATCTACAAACTATCCAAGTGCGCAGCTGTATTCAACTGCTTCGATAAATTCTCTGTCATTTTTTTTTTTTTAAAGTACATGATTCCGGACTTATAGTGAATGGCAGACTGCAACAGATAAAAAGTCTCTATATATTTTAATCCTCATATATTTATTAGAATCATCATCAAACAGCTGTTGATAAACAGTAGCCAAATATATTTTAGAAGTACAGTTCCACCATTTGGCATTGGTATCAGCTCTTCTGCTTTGAACACAGGATATATTTCAGTGCCAGCAGCCAAATTCAGAGATAAATTATAGTTAGCACAAATACATATTGCTTCATCCCATTTTTACAACAGGAGTAAGTGAAGCTGCCATTTTTTATGGTTCCGGTTATGTAAATCATTTTCTTCCTTTTCCCGTTCATAGTGCACTCTCATTACACATTGAAAACTCCGGCCTAGCAGAACATCACAATTAAATAACAAAAAATGGCGACTTTAATACCACACAGTATCTAAAGTTCTTCAGAAATACTTTGGTGTGTATGTCAAGCACCTCATCCACTGATTTAAAGTCATTAAACATGCTCTGGCTTACTCTTTTGATTTGCTTTTTCTACTTTTCATGTATATATTATTTTATTTTCCACAAAAATTGCCATTTTACCCTTGCCTTTACAGACTTGTAACATTTTGTCATTGTTTTCCTGCAGAACTAATGATACTACTTCTACTTTTACAGTGATAGCAAAATGTTTTCCATATGCATGATTAGCTTTCCTTTCTACATTATGTACTTAGCTGGTGGCCAATGCAATCTCAAATGCCTTTGAAAATAAGTTAAAATCAAAAGACTTTCTTCTGTCGAGCACTAGTCTAAATCTTCTTGTTTCGGCTTTTCCTGGTTAGGGGTCGCCACAGTGGATCACCTATCTGATCATGATTGGCAGTCGAGTTTTACAGTGTCGAGTTACCAGCCCAGCACCCAACCTTCCACGGAAGGCACACACACACATGCAGTCACGCCTAGGGCCAATTTAGAGTGTCCAATCCACCTACAGCATTCTTTGGGATGTGGGAGGAAACCGGAGCACCTGGAGGAAACCCACACGACCACAGGGAGGACATGCAGACTCTGCACAGAAGGCACCCCTGCCAAGAATCAAACCATAGAACCTCTTGCTGTGAGGCGACAATGCTAACCGCTGCATCACCATGGCCATCATAAACAAATTTATCACTCAGTACGTAATCCAAACAAAAACTAAATTCAATGTTCATAGCAAACTGTTTCATTTCAATAACATATTGCCTAACATTCTTGCTTATCTTCTGGTTGCAATAATTAAAACAAAATTTTGGTTCAAAATGTATATTTAACATTTTAGCAGTTTGAGTATACTTTTTTGGTTTTTTGAAGATGAATAGGTTTTAATGAAGAAACGGTTTTAATGAAGCCAATATGTGGGTATACACATCACCAAGAAGTAACACCATGTACCTTCCTGTAGGAATATTGTTTACCTTAAAAAATTGCTGAACTTTTCCAACATCTGCATGCCAGTGCACCATAATTGTTTTAAATTCTCCTTTTCTTTCCAATTAAGGTATGCTGTATTGCTTGGCTACACTCCTTAAATCTTTAAATGTTGTTGTCATCGTTTCTTTCTCATAATGTTTTGGACTGCCGTGAAGAAAAGCACAGATGTGTGTGCCCTTTGGAAGCCACATTACTGAGCAGACAGACTGACTAAGCATGAGCAGACATCTAGTAGCATGGTACACTGGCATGCATCCTGAGCAGTATTTGTACACTGCTCAATACAGTATAGACAGTGAGAAATGTAAATGCAAATAATCACTTCTTTTGAGGAAAGTTACCTTCACTATAGATGAACTACACACTGCTCTCTTCACTACAGATAGTGAGAACTTTCAGTGCAAATAGTGACTGCTTTTGTGTGAGTTACTTTCAGTACAGATGAACTACATACTGCTCTATTCACTACAGATAGTGAGAACTTTCAGTGCAAATAGTGACTGCTTTTGTGTGAAAGTTACCTTTGCTACAGATGAACTACACACTGTTCTATTCACTACCGATAGTGAAAACTTTCAATGTAAATAACTGCTTTCGTGGGAAACAGTTACTTTCAGTACAGATGGACTACGCACTGCTCTATTCATATAGATAGTGAGAACTTTCAATGCCTGCTTTTGTGGGAAACAGTTACTTTCATCACAGAAGAACTTATGATCTGTCAGTATGTTATAGAAGAAGAATGTAGTATCAGCTGAGAACAAATGCTGTTTTATTGCCTGATATTATAAATGAACTTCAGAAATATTGTAATGGTATGAAAATGTTAAAAATCGCTGTATGTATCTACTGATTTGAAGGAATATGCTAATACGAAAGTAGGAAATGCCCTTTTTGTAGAAATATGAAACAACTTTTGTCATTTATGAGGGGGCTAAGACATTTAGTATCAAACAAATGGTGTGAAATAAGTGAATTTAGTAAACATGCCAAATAAAACAGTGGAAAATAAAAATGGTGTACTAGGTCAGTGGGGAAGAACACCAGTTTAAATGGAAAACATATCAATACGAATTTGTAGTTTGGCAGTGCTAATGCAAATGAAGACATTATGTACACCAAAAAAAAGAGGAACAATTACTCATTAGATCTATAAGAATAAAAAAGGAAGGGAACCAAAATCTGTAAACATGTATTACATATAAAGTATTGCAGAATGACAACACTAAGGAGTGAGAATGTAGGGAATCTACCCAAGGAGAAAAAGAAGAAGTCCGCTAACTTGGCAAAGAGTCACAAAAAAATGTCAATGCAAACCATGAAAAAAGAGGAACTGGCTTTTCTTCAGAAGAGTGATATGAAACTCTATACATAATGATTTTTTATTTTCATAGCAACAAGTTGGATGAGACAGGATGTACATTTTTAAAATGTATAAAAGTCCATTAATCAGTAAGTATGAAATATGATCTAAGATGTCATATGGTCCTTTAGAGTGGACTGATGCACTGTTTGATAAAGGAAATTATATGGTTAGAGGTTTTCAGTGGCTCTGTGTGAAAAATAGAAGAAGCAAGAAAGATCAAAGTCAATAAAATATGGTCAGAAGAGAAATTAAATTTAAAATACTGGTTTGAAAATTTAAGAGGACAGCAAAATAAAAGTAGGGTATAACTTTATGTTGATATTTGTTTTTTCTTTCTGCAGCTGATGCATTATAGTGGGTCCCTATCAGAAGCTCAAGTTTTCAGAAACTTGATATTGATATGGTTGAGACCATATGATCAATTTTTCAAAAAGTTGAAGATTTTTAACGGAGATCTCGGTACAGTTAGGATTTCGGAATTTACCCCTTTCCTTACTATAGTGCAATCTTGGTGTTGGTATATATAGTATGCAGAGGGTGGGGGGTGCAGGGGGTCTTGTCCCCTGCAAAAATGTAGAAAAAATGTAGATTTTTGTTGTTTTCGGAAAGTGTATCATATCATCTCGACAATATGAGTTTCGAGTTTCTGAAAACACAAGCCTCTGACATAGACCCATATAACATATGAGGGCATCTGGAGAGCATCATGATCTAAAGTAAAGACTCAACTCACCTTTCATCTGCTTTTCTCACAATGGATTGACCCCAGAAACATTTTATATAAGCTATGAGATGAGTGTGAGGGTTCCCATATTAGGTGGTGGGATGGGAGTATAATTTTCAGACCTAAAAGCCATGTGGTAAAAAACAGGAAGAATAACATTTCTGATGAAATATTGAAATTATTAGGGTAAACAGTAGTGCTTTATAAGAAAAGGTCATAAAAGAACATGATCTATCAGGACTACTCAAGGAACGCTTCAACTACAGCCTTAAAACAGGCTGCATTACAAGTGAATGGAGAACTGCTCCTCCACAAGGGTGGCCCATTGACTTACCCAGGAAACTAAATACCTATCAGTGTAACACTCCTAATATGCAAAGCCATGAAGTTAATTACCATGGAAATGATAAACAAGGACATTGGCAAGCTACAGACACCAGATACATCCCAATCTGGCTATGTTAAGGGAAGACCATGGCAACTTAACCTGGTAGAATTCCTTGAGAGGATCAACAAAGCAATGGACAAGGGTAAAACAGTGCTTACTGCATATCTTGAATACCTTGTTAAGGTATTCAATACAATTCCCAACTCAGGCATTGTTGATAAGCTCTTTGAGTTTCATGTAAATCCTTACATAACTTACTGGATTGCTGGCTGACTCACAGACAGGACCCAAAAAGCCAAGATCAGTGAGACCATCTCCACAAAGAGATCAGTCACAGGGCTCCATGCTGGCCCCACTCTTGTTTGGCATCTACTTAAAAAGTGATAGTTAATATTCAAGGCCTCTGGCTCATGGAATTTGCTGATAACTGTAAAAGTGGGAGCTATTATAAGATTCTCCCCAAGACACCAACATCTCGCAAGTGGGTTTAACACAAACAAATGTTTGGTGCAAAAGCCATGGTCTAAAACTCAACACCAAATAATGCATTATAATGCCTTTTGGGAAACTATCAACCCAAGTTAATTTTTTCATTGATAAAATGCCCCTAGGAGTCAACCCAGTAGTAAGGGATCTAGGAATATATGTAAACAGTGATATGTCCTTTGGCCATCATGGATCTAAGATAATAAGAAAATCATTATATGTCACCCATCCTGGCATCCAGGTTCAAAGAAGTTACAGTACCACTCTACTCAGCCCTTATTAGACCTGTCATTGAATTCAATGCCCCCTTTGGTATGTATCTAACCAGACACTTGCAACAGCTGTGATGCCCACAATGGTTTCTCTCCAGGAGAATTCGGAGGATGAATACTCTCTCCTACATTGATTGCCTAAAGACTCTGTCTCTGTATTCAGTCTCCTATAGGCTGTAGTGAGGGGATCTTTGTCTGGCTTACATGGTTTCTTCAGACCCAGCACTGATGGATCTGTTGCACAAGTGCAAAATAAACAGCACCAGCAACACTACATCCAGGGACCAGAACTTCACATGTGACAAACAGAACATGCTGGAGAGATGGATATGTGTCATTCAGAATCCCTATACTAAGGAATAGGCACCCCATCCATGTAAAACAGAGTTCATCCTTGTCCCTGTTTAAATGATACCTTGATAATAGGATGGGAAATCATAAAATTACCCCCCGGTCTGGCCCCCATGTTCCTTATGGACAGAGACCGTCAGTAATAAAAGTATTATCCTAACACCCCCTACAAATCCTTAGTTACCTCCATACTAGCATGCTCTCCTTCCTATATAGATGGTCATAATACTTGGGACCCAAATGGTTTTGGGTGCATAGCTAGATTTGTAAAGGTCCTACTGATTATTAGCATAGTAAAAACCTAAGAACCTAAAGCCTGACATTATTCTGGCAAAATATCAGGGGACACATCCTTTTTATCATTACTGAACAGGACAGTGATTGGATTTCAAAGTTAAGGTTGTTGTTTGTCTTTCGGCTTTTTCCCGATAAGGGGTCATCACAGTGGAACTCCAGTCCGCTAATGATTGGCAGTAGATTTTTACAAAATGCCGAGGTGCAAGCTCGATGCCCAGCCTTCAACGAAGGAATGCCCATTTATGCACGCATGTCTTTCGAACGCTACCCAAGGACAGAAATAAGATGGATATAGGAAGAATAATATAGAAACATTACTTTTGATCTGCAAGATATTTATGAAATCATACACTAAGGGGATCATACCAGGTAACTCCTGTATACACCTAACCACTTACAATACCCAGTGGTGCTGTTAAGCAAGAATAACCATAAAACATCAACAAAACGTATATCTCCAAGTTGGTGCTAATCTCAATATCATTTTCTTTAGGACCTTAATATTTGGGAAGTCGAGCCAGTCCCAGCTCTTCCCCCTCCTTTGTGTTACTAAATTTGCAATGTAAAACATCTTTTGCAGTAGATTTGTCAACGTATAATATCTGTAGAATGCATTTTGTGATGTAACCTGTTACTTTTCTCCCCAGCCCTCTGCTGGAAATGGATACATTATGGGCCTAATCAGACTTTCCCAGTAAACAAATAATAAACTATGTGCTACAAAATCTGCACTGACTTCTTATTCATTTTCATTCTGCTGTCAAAATCTTGGTGTTCATTATTTGCCCCTACATGCCCTGTGTCCCTTTGACATAAAGGGATTCATTAATCTGTTCTGTCCTCCTCTCCCAGGGTCGGTTGGTAGTTATCAGAAGAGGTTGGAAGCATATAAATCTTCTTTTGCTATGAAATCTACTATCTCAGTGTCTTTGGGAGGGTTTCACTTTGACATGCTTTTCTTTGTCTGTCTGTTAATTGAGTAAGTGGGCTAGTCAGAGAACCCTTTTAGCCACAACCTGGGGCACTGGACATATAAAGAAAGAGTAAAAGAGTTTACAAAGACAAATCTTGTATCTGTACAACACACAAGTAAGAACAAACATATATGTTTTCATTCAGGAATATCATACTTACAGTAACATAAAGAGCAGTCTAAGAATTACATCTATCAACAGAATAGGTATATAAATAAATGTAGTAAAACAGGACAATCATGTTTACTTTCAAAACTGAGCAGGGTTAGGCATTCTAGCTATTATCAAGACAGCTAAGTCAATATTGGGCTAAAGCAATTCTAAGAGAAAAACTTTAAGAGGCTACTTAATCGCTATTTGTTTGTTCTTCCTTTTAATAATATTTTAGACCAGTCACTGTTTTTTGCAATTTTTTTTGACTGATGCATTATTTTACAGACTGCTCATGTGTTTTAGTAATATGCTTTTTGTTTTTAGTTTTTAATTTTATTGTCTTGTATATTTTTTCTACTTTTTATTGTCAAAGCACTTTAAACAAAAGAATTTTAAATAATCTGAAACTGAAGCTAAAGCACTGATCATAAACATGAAATCTGAATAAGATTACCGTTTTATCAAATCATGCTTTCATTGAACAGGGCACTGTCCTGAAATGGCAGTCTCGAAAGGAATCACCTGTTCTTCATTTTAATGAGTAAACCCATGTCTTCTGACAGCAACAGTGCTTTGCATTACAGATCAATAAACAACTTACTGATTTTCAATGTTGCTGCCAAGTACGCAGCTGCAGTGCACCATTTGACACTATATAAAAGTAGAATACATTTATTTATGTTACCTTAGTCTGAGCAGTATTAAGAGTTAGAGCGGGCACATCTCGTAGACATGATATAAGATCGGCTTCACTCGAGGAGGAACATCCCAGTTCTTCAGCCAAAACAACAGCTTGCTTCATTGCTGCTATCTTACTCTTAACAGCCACTGGGGAAAATATGGAACCACCCTAAAATCAGAAATCATTTGATGATGATCATTTGAAAGATCAATAAATTTACACTTAGCATGTATACAGGTAGACCAGGAACATCTATGATATGCATCTAAAGCACCAATAAATTTCCTCTAAATGTAAACATGCACACTAAGTATTCCAAAACCTTTAATGTACTACAATAAGTTATGTGTTCTTGTACCCATCAGGTTGTCCAGATAACATATAAACAATTCTGGTGATAGTACACTTTTTTATAATGATAACAGCCAATTCTAAGATGTGATCACTTGATTTGAAAACTACTAGAATGATTTGTTTGGAGATTGCCATAGTAGTCATTGTCCTCTTCCATTTCCTTGTATCATATTTTATATTATGAGCATCATTTTAGGAAGGGAGAAGGGTGCAGCATAGCATACTAGTAGGTGCTGTGAACGAGCACACCTGGATTCATGTGCCTGCATGGTGTAAATGGATATAACAAAGCTATTTACTAATAAATGAGGATGTACTCCCCTGCAGTCTAGGTAAAATGCTGCAATGCCAGAGTTAGATGTCAACTGAAAGACCAAGCACTTTGTTTTTCAATCCAGTAATAACATTTTATTTGTATTTATTTATGTATTTAATTATTTGTTGGCTTATCTGTTTCATATTTGCTTGTCTATTTATACATGCATTCATTCATGCATTCATTTGATAACTAGGTAAGTCAGTTGATCCGAGAACAATTTCAGTAAGGACCCAGGCACTGAGTAATTTCATAGGTTCATTGGTTCATAATGGTATACTAGACAAATGACCACAATGGCCTTTTTAAGCCTTGCCATGCATCCCAAATATCTGACAAATTCTGGTACCCTTGATAAGTGCAAAACAAGGGCTTCAGAGATTAAACATTTACAAGCAGGTGCCTGGGAGAGGAATCATTTACAGGTTTTCATAAGTGCCAAGCCAGGCATGAATTTTCTGTTCCTCATCCAGTTTTCTAAGTTACACTTGAATTAGGTTAGGGAGGAACTCTGCTTCACATGGATGGGGAAGCCTGTTCCAGAGATCGAGTAGTCCCTGGGATATATACCTGACTCTCCAACAGGACCTATTTATATCACAGGCAAGGTTTAAGTTTTTAGTATGGGTAATTCTGGTGCTGTTTGTTTTGTGGGTATGCAGGAGGTCCATCAGGGTGGGGTCTAACAATGCCTTGTATGCCAGTCATAGATCTCCCCTCAACAGCCTGTAGGAAACAGAATACAAGAAGAAGGCCTAGATGTGGTCTGCACAGGATATATTACTTACCTGTATTCTTTTAGTTAGGAACATCTGTGGATTTTCCAGTTGTTGAATGTGCCTAGTTAGGTACATACCAGTGTGGGCATTGTACTCAGTGACAGGTCTAATGAATGCTGAGTATAGTGAACCTAGATGTCATACATTTGTTTGTAAGTTGTACAACATAGAATGATTTCCTCACTATGGTAGACATGTGATGGTCAAAGACTAGATTACTGTCTATGTGTGTCCCTAAGTCCCTGACTACTGGGTCACCACTTATAGCTATGTTGTCAGTATAATAGTTATCAGGGGTGGATGTGTTCCCAAAGGATTCTATTATGCATTTCTTGGCATTTAGTTTTAGTTCATGGCTCTGATACAAGTTATTTGTCTGTGTCAGCCCTTTCTAGAGAACATTGTGTCGGTGTGGGTTTCTGTGACTGCTCCTCATTTGAAATCATCAACAAATTTAGTCAGTCAGAGGTTCTTGACATAAGCCTTAATTTCAGAGAAGTAAATGCCAAAAAGAAGCAGCACCAGAACCAATCCCTGAGGGACTCCATTTGTGACTGGACTGTTTGTAGAGATGGACTCCCCAGTTCTAACTTCCTGGGTCCTCTCTATGAGCTAGTTGTCTATCCACCAGGTGACATAAGGGCTTATACCTAACCTCTTGAGTTTGTCAATAATGCCTGAGTGGGGTATTGTGTCAAATGCCTTGGCTAGGTCTAGGTTGTTAGTGTGAAATGTTTTGCTCTTATCCATTGCTTTGGTGATGTCCTCAAAGTAATTCACCAGGTTGAGTAGGCATGACCTGCCTTGACAAAACCAAATTGGGTTGGGTCTAGTGTTTGGAGGTTTCCTGTATCATTATTGATCATTGCCATGATAATGCTTTCCATGACTTTGCACATGAAATTAGTGAGACTTATGGGCCTGTAGTTTCCAGGGTCTGTAGATGGCCCACCTTTGTGCAGAGGAATGACTGTTGCTGTTCTTCATCCATCAGGCATGAAGCCTGTTTTGAAGTTGCAGTTAAATAACAATTCATGTTTCATGCTATTTAAAAGGCATCCTAGGATATTGTCTGGCCCTATTGATGCAGAGAACATTGAGGACCTGTTCCCTAGTAATAGCAGGGGGAGTTATATTTGATGGTATTTCCTGAGGGGAGATTAAGGAGGAAAGAGGGACAAAGCTAGACCTGAATTTGTCTGCCAGTAGGTTTGCTATCTTCTGGCTCAGTATAGGTGGCTCCATTAATAATGAGCTCCACACACAATTATACACTGCGTTTGAGGTTCCAGACATAACTAAAGAATGCATTGTGGTTGTCCTTGGCCAGTAAGGCCAAATTTACCTAAAAATTGCCTTTGATAGTGACAGTATCCATAAATTTACAAATGGCATTACTTTGTTCATTAACAGAATGTAAATAATCTAACCTTCATATAATAGGGTTATTGAAAGTATCTTTGTGAATTTTTTAGGTAGAGTAGCTCACTAATGTACAAATTATTAGACTTTAGTTTAAAACAGTACCACAACTCAAACAGACTGATCCACTGACTATATTAAGGTAGTAGATAATGTTATCATAGTGTCCCAAGACATTCAGGCACTCTTATCAGTTACATGATTCTCATGTACTCCAGCAAAGGGTAGTCATGTGTAATGAGGATTCTCATGTACCCCGACAAAGGGTGGTCATGTGTAAAGAGGGATTCTCATGTACTCCAGCAAAGAGTAGTCATGTGCAATGAGGGATTCTCGGGTACCCCTGGCAAAGGGTGGTCATGTGTAATGAGGGATTGAGGGATTCTCATGTACTCCGGCAATGGTTGGTCATGTGCAATGAGGGATTCTCAGGTACCCTGGCAAAGGGTGGTCATGTGTAATGAGGGGTTCTCGGTACTCCGGCAAAGGGTGGTCATGTGTAATGAGGGGTTCTTAGGTACTCTGGCAAAGGGTGGTCATGTGTAATGAGGGGTTCTCAGGTACTCCGGCAAAGGGTGGTCATGTGTAATGAGGGATTCTCATGTGCTCCGGCAATGGGTGGTGACATGTAATGAGGGATTCTCATGTACTCCAGCAAAGGGTAGTCATGTGCAATGAGGGATTCTCAGGTACTCTGACAAAGGGTGGTGATGTGTAATGAGGGATTCTCATGTACTCCAGCAAAGGGAGGTCATGTGCAATGAGGGATTCTCAGGTACTCTGACAAAGGGTGGTGACGTGTAATGAGGGAGTCTCATGTACTCTGGCAATGGGTGGTGATGTGTAATAAGGGATTCTCAGGTACTCCAGCAAAGGGCCCTCATGTGTAATGAGGGATTCTTATGTACTCCAGCAAAGGGTGGTCATGTGTAATGCGGTATTGTCAGGTATTCCCGCGAAGGGTAGTCATGTGTAATGAGAGATTCTCAGGTATTCCGGCAAAGGGTGGTCACGTGTAATGAGGGATTCTCATGTACTCTGGCAGTGGGTGGTAATGTGTAATGAGGGATTCTCATGTACTCCAGCAATGGGTAGTCATGTGTAATGAGGCATTCTCAGGGACCCTGGCAAAGGGTGGTCATGTATCTTGAGGGATTCTCAGGTACCCCGGCAAAGGGTGGTCATGTGTAATGAGGGATTCTCAGGTACTCCGGCAAAGGGTGGTCATATGTAATGAGGATGGCAGTAGAGCTATGAAATACCTGTGCTGGAGTAAAGACATTCACAATTTGAGTACCCCCCCCCCAAAAAAAAACAGAAACATATTGGTCTCTAGGACAAGTAGATTACTGGATTGAGTCTAACAGTGTATTAGCTCTATCATGAGGTATCCAAGGGGTACTTATACATTATGTATATAACATCACCCTGCCAGTGCTACATTTATTTTTCAGGTTTGTGTTGTTGTACACCCTGTGGGAGGGTGTTAGCTGTCTGCTATTGAAATTTGTCAATAAGACTATGAACAGACACTTTAATATTTGAATAGTTGCAACTTTTGCACATGTGAAACTTCTCATGGCAAATGTTTCATAGAAACTATACTGGTTCATTTACGATGCTTCTTAGGTAGTGCCTTTAATATTTACCAGGTCCTGCTGTGGTTCATAGAATGAGACGAGCCTTCTGAATTTAACACTATCATCAGAATATATTCATCAAATAGCCCTGGTTTTAGCTTTTTAACCTATCAGTGTTGTGACCGGACCCATATCTTCATTTTACAAATTTAAGCAGTGCCTTCATTCTGCAGTAATGGGTGCCATATTGGAGGTAGGCAATTTTAGAGAACACTAGACCTATTATAAGTGAGGGTCTAGAATAATGAGGGACACTGTTACATGAGCATGTGAAGCTCACTGTTGCTCTGAACTCATATTATGCAGTCCAGCATTATTTTTAATTAAAATTGGCAAGAAGAAAGTCGAAAGACAGACAAATAATTAGACAGCCAAATAGACAGGAAGGCAGAGAGTTAAGGATGATATACAGCTAGATGGATGGAGAGGTAAGTACACAGACTGGAAAAATGGTCAGATTAAAATGTTTATAGCAGAGCTACTACCTGCCCAAGTCCTCACAAGGTAACTGTTTAACATTCAGAGAAGAAAGCAAAACCATTGGCACGGTGCAGCATTTGCCATTATCACCACATATTTATTATAATATTGTGCTTTTTTTTTTGCACTATTTTTTTGAAAAAAGGAGTGTGCTTTGCTAACTCATATTCAACTTCTGTCCTCATAAAATATTTTATGTTTTCATGGCTCTGTTTATTTGCGGTTTGATCTTTTTAAGTTAACGTACTCAGAACAGGTAAAAATCCAAAGCACCTCATATCTCCATCGATCAAATGCTAAAGGTCCTATCCAGGGCAACAAACGCAGCTTCTATGGGAGTTAACAGTATCCCAGGCTGCATTCTGCACCATCTCCAGCAGCAACTGGCTTCGCCACTGAGCACCCTATTCAACCACAGCCTAAGTACAGGCTTCATTCCAGCAGAGTAGAGAATTGCCATTGTCATCCCCTTGCACAAAGGTGGTGCCACTACTGACCCTGGAAACTATCACCCATATTAGCTTAACAAGTCTGATCTGTAAAGCCATAGGGCGTATTATTATAGATCTCATAAACAAGGACATAGGCAATCTCCAAGCACTTGACCCCACCCAGTTTGGATTCATCAAGGGCAGATCTTGCCTGTTGAACCTGGTTGACTTCTTTGAGACTGTCACCAAGGCCCTGGATCTGGATGAGGGAAAGTCAGTGCATACAGCTTACCTTGACCTGGCCAAGGCCTTTGACACAATCCCCCACTCGGGCATCATCAAAAAGCTAAAACAACTTGGTGTAAATCCCTATCTCATCAGGTGGGTGGCCAACTGGCTCACTGACAGGACCCTCAAAAGGTGCCTCCACCTCTGATCGCTGACCTGTCACTAGTGGAGTTCCCTAGGGATCTGTTCTGGGACGACTAATGTTTGACATCTACTTCTCAGAGGT
The DNA here is from genome assembly GCF_019279795.1 of Protopterus annectens. NCBI lineage: Eukaryota > Metazoa > Chordata > Ceratodontiformes > Protopteridae > Protopterus > Protopterus annectens. The sequence goes on along the minus strand of NC_056732.1, from coordinate 504,792,990 downwards.
CCAGGCAAAGACAAAAGGCCTGTGTCTGACCAAATTTGTGGATGACTGTAAGTTGGGTGCTGTCTCTGACTCCCCAAATGATGTTAACATACTGCAAGAGGGTCTCACAGCAACTAATGACCGGTGCCAAAGTCATGGCCTCAAGCTAAATGCAAAAAAATGTATCATTATACCATTTGGCAAAAATATGGCAGCTACTGATTACCACATCAACAGCAACCCCCTAAGCACACAACCTGTGGTGAGAGACCTGGGCACTCAGGTTGATAACAACCTCATATTCAACCACCATGTAGCAGCAGTTGTCAGAAAAGCCTTTTATTTGGTTCAGTAAAGGGATTGCATCCCTAAAAAAGGAGGTTATTTTCTCTCTATACTCCTCCTTCATTAGACCAATAATTGAGTATAATGCCTTGTTTGGTATGTACCTCTCCAAACATCTGCACCACCCGGAAAGGCCACTGAAATACCCCACAAAGAGAATCCATGGCCTCCAACACCTGTCCTATGTGTACAGGCTCAAATCACTATTGTTCTATTCGGGATGGTACAGATTGCTTAGGGGTGATTTGTGTCTTGCCTACAAAGCAATCTCGAATCTCGGACCCTGTGCTATTAGACATGCTTCATATCCATAAGTCTAACTTCTCACACATTACCCACTCAAAATGCCTGAATCTCTAATATGTGACATAAACAAAACCTGCTGGAGAGGCTGCCCTGTCTCTGGAACAGACTTCCCATACATGTCAAACAGGGCACCTCACTGATACTCTTCAAGCACAACCTTGATGAGTGCATGGGAAACCATAAATTTGTCCCAGGGGTTACACCTGTGTCCCCTCACTGACAGGGGCAACAGGTGCTGACTGAGGTTTCTTTTTGGGGATGAACTCTTAGCTAGGCTTGTAAGGGCCCCAGGGCCATTAGTCTAGTAACCTCCTATGATCCTAAAGTAGTAAAGTTCTCAGTGATGTATCCAAGTCTGTGGCACTAAAAGCACATCATAAATGGTATATTGTTATGGCTTCACTTCATAAAGTCGAAATGCTGAAATACAGAATTTCAGCATTCCAAGATCATGAAGCCAAAAATTCAAAATGCCGAAAGTGCGTAAGAGCGAATTTGATTATCTCAAATTCACACTTATGCACTTCTGGTACATTGCATGCAGTATTATGGTGCCTGAAATTGCAGGTGAGTGAGTGTTTGTATGTGTTTTTGTACATTGTATGTGTGGATAAGGGCAGGGAGGTGTAAGTTTGAGTGTGAGTGTTGGATTTGTTGGTGTTTGTGTATGTGTGATGTGTATTCATGTGCGAGCGAGTGGAGAATGCCATGTTGTGAGCTTTTTTTTTTTTATGTTATGTGCGATCTTGGAGTTGGTATATCTAAGTAAGGGAGGGGGGGTGCAGGGGGGCTTGCTCCCTTGCTTATATGTAGTGTAGGGTTGTGTGGTTTGTGTGCTGTGGTTGGAATGGTGTGTGTATTATGTGGTGTATGTATGTTCGTGATTGTGTGATTCGTGATTGTGGGTTTCGGTACTGTGAATGGTTCAGCTTCATGGTCTCAGAATGCTGAAATTCGGTATTTCAGCATTTTGAAATTATGAAGTGAAATCATTGTTATACATACTTTTTTATTTTAAATGTTTTAGATCTGTATGTTACATGATGATGATACCCTTCTTAAAAGCACAATGTCTTGTTATACAATTCATTTATTTTTCTGCACTACCTTATTTCAGTAATAATCTCCAACTCCAATGGTACAGGGGAATAAAGCTTTTACAACCCAGATGAGTTTGGTTACCAGCTCAGCTGCCAAACAGAACTAGCATGGGATTAAGGAAGAATGGCAAGGCTATACCTGTTCATTTCTCTTTCAGATGAGGGACCAGGTGATGTGCTGCTTTGGAAAAGCAGTTATTTGTAGCCCAGAATATAGTAAACCTGAACATAGACTATAGCAAGGTTAAATGTGTGGGCAGGACATTTATTTATTTATTTATTTTACATTTGTTAACCGGGCTGGTCCAGCTGGATACATGTCCATTTTCAGTGGAGATCTACTACATGATAATTAACAGTAAATTTTCAAAATACATACACATGTTCACGCTTGACTGGCAGTATGATACAGAATATTTAGGAGTAGGCATGGAAAAGCTGCGTTATCTACTACATGCTAATTAACAGAAAATTGTCAAATACATACACATATTCACTCATGACTGACAGTATGATACAGAATATTTAGGAATAGGCATGGAGAAATAGTACACAATGTAAAGGATATACAAGCAAACACAGTATTTAGGACATTTGAATGAGATAGAAAGAGGAAGGTAAAAGGGATAGTGCTATAGATAGAGTACCATAATGGATAGAGTAATATAGTTGAAAGTTGGTTATTAAAAATAGGCAATGTAAAGTAGATTAGCGAAAAGTTGCAAGATAAAGAGGGCTTGTCTTAGTGGTATAGGTAGCATAAAGTTGGAAAAGAGAAAGATATGTGCATAGGAGATGGGAGCCAAGATAATCAGCTTGGGTAGTCACAGGAGCAAAGCCAGTGGTTGGTTAGGTAGTGTTTTAGTTTAGTTTTAAATATAGAGATGGAGGTTTGGGATGTGAGGTTGGGAGGAAGTAGGTTCCAATTTTTACCAATTGAGTTGGAGAACATACATTCTCCTGCAGTATTGCTTGATTGAGAGGTTTGAATTAGAATTTTGCTAGGTTGTTATAGGTCTTGATAAGGGTGGAGAGCATAGGAGTGTTGCCAGGGTGGTGCAGGGCTTTCTGAGCTATAGAGAGCTGATAGTATAGAATAAGGTGAGGTAGCTCTAGCCATCCAAGGTGGTGGAGGTTTTGCAGTGGTGTGTTTTATATGGGGAGGATGAATCTGGCAATGTTATTATAGGCTGATGTAAGTTTATTGATGTTATATTTAGATAGGTTTGTGTATATAGGGGAAGCATAAAGTAGTGTAGAGATGAGATGCGTTCTGGCTATGGTAGTTCTTGCTTCAGAAGTAAGGAAGGATTTGATTCTATACAGTGAACCTAGTTTTCTATTAGTTGTTTTATGGTTGACTTGATAAGTCAAATTTGAGTTGGTTGTCAATAGTTATGCCAAGGAGTTTGGTCGTTTCATCAGGGAGATAATGGTACCATTGTTGATGTAAGAGAAAAGTTAATAGGGTTGGTGTGTAGGTTTGAAGAGAAGCAGTTTAGTTTTCTTAGGGTTTAGAAGTAAACAATGATTAGAGAACCATTGTTCTATGGTTGAAAAGTTTTTTGGGTAAGGAGGTGTAAGTCATCTTGGTTGGAGGCAGAACAAATGATGGTAGTATCGTCAGCGTATTGAATGCAAGTAGATAGGGGGGTGACATGATGTAGGTCATTGATAAAGATGGAAAATAGAAGGGGACCTAGGATGGAGCCCTGAGGAACCCCTGGGGAGGATGGTAGGAGCTCTGAAAGATTATTGTTCCATAGCACTGCTTGTTAAACCAGTCAAGTGCAATACTATCGAGAGAAATGGATTTATGCAGGAGTAGTTGGTGGTTCACCATGTCGAAAGCCTTAGATAGGTCTACAAAGAAGGCTGATGAAGGTAGATTGTTGTTTCGGTTGTGATTAATGGATTCAATAAAGGATAGTAAGGCTGAGGTGGTGCTATGGTAGGAATCCATGTTGACAGTTAGCTAGCAGATTATTTTGAAGGAGGTGATTGAGTAGTTGTTTATGGATACATTTCTCCATTATTTTGCAATGGGAGAAACCTTTGAAGAGTGGGATGATGTGAGATTTTTTTTTTGAGTGAAGGTATGGTTCTTTCTTTAATGGTTCTTTTAATTAAAGAGATTGGGTATGCAACTGCTTTAGCTCCAAGCTGGAGATATTCTGCTGGGATTTGGAAGGTTTAAGTATGTATGATGTGGGTATAGGTTTGAGATGAAATGGTGGTGGGGTACAGTTAGAGGTGTCTAGTAAAGAAGGGTCAGGGTTTAGATGGCTAGCTAGCTTGAGTATTGTAGAGGTGAAGAAGGTATTAAAGGCATTAGCAGTGTTTCTAGGAGTTTCTATTTTGCCAGGGATAGTAGTGAGTTTATTGTATTCCAGAATTTCTTGGGCTGGTGTTGGGAGTTTTTTGTATAGGAGAAAAAAACTTTTTATCTGTAGGATGGCTAGTTTAGTCAGGTTCTTTTTTGATTTGTAGCTGGATGTGAAATCCTTTTTTATCTTGTAGGATGGCTGTAGTTAGTCAGTTTTTTTTTTTGTTTATAATTAAGGTGGTCAAGTGAGTTTCTAGTGGTTCGCCATTTAGTCCAGGCTTTGTTTCTACTAATCATAAGTTGTTTAGTGTTTGTTGAAAGCCATTTTGCAGTTCTAGATTTCAATCTAATGGCAGGGTTTGCAAAGGAGACCAGTTAACTAGGCTTAGTTCACTCTGAAACTGAAGGGCGGATGAGAGGTGGTTTGGCTAGAATAGTTTTGTGTCTAATTAGTTTTGTATATTAATATGGATAGTAGAAGGAATGGGTGGTGTATTTGGGGCATGTTCTGTTAATTAATAGACTATGTTAATTAAGGTGGAAGAAACAGGTATGTAAGACAGAGATAGTGTGAGTAGTGTGTTACAAAACAGATGTTCACTGGACAGTGTTTATAAGGAGGAAGGTAGGCTGGTGGAGAGGTAATAGATCAAAAGCAGTTTGTAGGAAGATATTGTGAGTAGGGACAGATGTGGGAGTGAGGAGAGAAAGGTCTAAACTTCTTTTGCTGTGTATGTGTAATCCGCGCAGTAGGTACGCTGTCTGCCAACGTAGCATTCGCTATCCTCAACGAGTGACTTGGTAGCACAATATAGACATATATATTATATATATATATACATAGGTAGACATATGCCACATGACTTACAGTGGTCGACAGCAGACTACCACCAACAATGTAAAGAATTATGACCTTAATATACCTTTTTGACAGTACTTACAGCTCAGTTGATTATGCCACAAATCAGGAGATGTTCCCAGAAATTCTCAAGCTTATGTTGAGGACTTTCAGTTAGGAATGTTCTTTAAGAGTAGGAAGCTTCCTGAGGGTATCATATCATTTTTTTTTACTCCCTGTTGTGAAAACATTATAAATCTTAACTGGGTCCACTAATGGAGAAATGGTAAGAAATGAAGAGCAGGCTGTTTTCAGTAGAATAATGAGAAGGAGTGTTAGTCTAATGGAGGAGGTTTAAGTCTGCCTCAGGTATTCCCTTCACACAGTTGAAGGTCATCAGGTATTCCCTTCTCACAGTAGAAGGTCATACATCTGGGAAAACACTCCACTGACCTTTTACCATTGGTGCACACAAACAAGCTCTCCCTAATGGAGCAACCAAGCTACCAAAGCTGACTATGTCCTCATGCTATGGATGTGTTCCCCAGGTGCAGACCTTTGGAAACAGGTTATAACAGCTGCTGAGTAGGCCTTGAAAAAGATCTCTGTCCCTGATTGACAGACTTGACTTCTGGATTTTGGGAGTTGATGAACATGCATTCCCATTGTCAATGGTACAGACATTATGGATGCAATTGGGTGTATTGACATTTACTGATATTATATTTAGAGGATGGAAAAATGGGCAATGTGATGTATTTTAACTGTTTTCCACATATGAACATAAACTCTGGAATTTTAATAAAGACTCAAAATATGTTGTACCTTTTCAGAAATGTTGGTCTTTTTTATAATTTGCATTTTCAGCCATTTTATGGCTACTGAGTCATTTTATGACCTTGCTCTACATGTTTTTAATATATTTTTGGCATTTCTTGGAAAATAATCTCAATACAAGCTGTTTTAAAAAAATGCAAATTTATAATCAAATATAATGTACCTATAGAAAAGAATGCTATAAGAATGTTGAGAAAGGAATGAGAAAAATATGAAGTAAACAAGTAGAAAATGAAAGGAAAGGAATGGTATACAAGCAAAGGTACTTGTTAAAAGGCAAGAGAAAGAAAAGTGAATCCTGTTTACGTAAATGGGTGAAACAATGAAAGCAGGGTAATGGCTTTAATGAATAAAAAGGGCAGGTCCTACATAAACAAGTCTACTGCTATCTAAACTTGCAGACCTCAATCTATCTTCTTCCTCCCTTGCCTGGTTCTCCAGTTACTTATCCTGCAGGCAGAATCTGTTAAATGGCTCTCTTCCACTTCTCCATTCATATCTGTCCCAACCGGGGTACCACAAGGTTCCATCCTGGGTCCCCTCTTATTTAATGTCTTTACCAATAATCTCTATACTTCTTGTAAACAATCCTCCCTCATCCAATATGCAGATGACTCGACTCTCATCTCCATCTCAGACAATATCTCCAATCTCCACACTCTTACTCAATAGGCCTTCCTATCCACTGAACAGTGGTTGTCCAGGAATCTACTCATTCTCACCCCTAAAAACACCAAACTCTTATTATGTTTCCCCTGATCTCTCAGTTACCTCAAATCCACCTTTACTATTACTTCCTCTAATAATATGTCCTTGTCAAGCCCCTACTTAAGCTCCCCACAACCCTACTATATACCATTTTAGTCCCTCCACATACAGCTAAGTACTCCACTATTGTGGATACTTATTAAACTCTACAATTAATACTGTTGGACTTAACTCTTTTTGTAAATATGTAAATATATTTTTTAGTCTGTAAAAATATTGATATGTATATATCATGTGTTTGCATTTCTGCTTTGTCTCTCTAACGTTCTTGTATAACTGATTTTGACCACATTTTGACTCAAATGTTTGATTCTCTGTAAACAGTTTGTGTTTTTTTTTTTAGTTTTTCTCCTCAGGTCTCCACTGAAAATGGGCCACAAGCCCAGCTGGACCAACCTAGTTAACAAATGTCAATAAATAAATAAAATAAATAAATAAATGTGTATAAGCATACATTAAAGATCAAAAGATATATTTTGAAGAAGTAATGAATAAATGATGTGATATCCCCACATTGGCCAGTAATCAAGGAACCACTGACACTGGAGAGGGAACTCCACGTGGAAAACAAATGGATACACTCAGTATTTCCATATGCAGACCTGTCTGCATCAAGCACAATTTCCCTTAAGAGCACACAGGGAACACACTCAGACCAGAGTCTGGGTTTCTATAGCTGTCTCCCTCCAGGTCCCCAGTAAGACTCCCCACTGGTACAGCTGTACAGTTAGCCTTAGCTGAGTGCCCAAGCCAAGTCCTCCACCACTCTCTCTGTGAAACCAGTGCCTTGAGTCCCTGCTCCAAGTAGCTCACACACACACACACACACACACACACACACACACACACACACACACACACACTGTGAGATTAGATTTGATTTTACAAACACACACACACACACACACACACACACACACACACACACACACACACACACAAAAAGATGGCACAGGTTTACCTGCTATGGCCCCTTCTTCCCAGAGTATAAGGTAGTTATCACTCCGCAATCAGCTATTCTAAGGCCCTTAATAAAGGGGTGTCCAATTATACTGTGTAATATTAATACTAATACAAATGGTAGTAGTTGACCAAGACAGCTAGGCCTTCTGGAGTGGCCCACATAGTGTCATCAAATAAATATAAGCACTCTCAAAGGTTAAATACTTTCTAAAAGGACCAGGCACAATAAAAGTTTTAAATATATTTAATAATAAATAATAAAAGCACATGGAGTTCAAATCACAGAAACTATTGAAAATAACATTGATGGGCAGACTCAGACAAATAAAGAAAACAATATCTAAACTCAGATTCACTATATTTTCATGACTGAATCTAGGAGAATGACTATTCTCTGCTTACTTGATAGAGCAAGGCAGATGATGTGGTGAATAGCCCTTCTTCTTGTCAGGCACAAGACAGAATACTCAATATTGAGAGATTTCTCTTTGCAATATCTAAAGGTTCTCACACTATTCCCCTTTGAAGCTTGAGGCAGGATGTTAGCACTGATGTGATAAGATGCATATCTAAAGTTTTGCAAAATTTTATGGCAGTGCCTGGGGCTTCCCCTCTTTTTACTGGGCTAATGAACAAAGGCTTATTCCAGACATGTCCTCTCCAGTCCTATTCAGAGCTGTGACATAAGTACTTCCATGGCCCAACAGGTAGTTCAATTAACAGTATTTTTGTTAAAATAAGAAGTAAGTTAGCTGTTTAACTTCTTCTCTTCCAGTGTCCTTTGCTAACATATATACATACAGTCTCACATGTATATTCCTTCTCTATCCAGCAGGACATACTGTTGATACATTTTTTTTTAACACTAGCAACTTTACAAACACATTTTGATTTTCAAATGCCATACAGTTCTAATACATTAGTAATATAAGCATCATTACAAATCAGCTTGATATTCTAATGCCATACAGTTCTAATACATTTGTAACATAAGCATTTGTGCAAATCAGTTTGGCATTTAAATTCCATACAGTTTTAATAGATTTGTAACACAAGCATCTTGTATAAATCAGTTTGATATTTAAAGGACATATTCTTTACAGAACTCCAGCTGGCTATACTGGCACTAGCCCATATCATCACAAATAATTTCAAGAAGAAATAAGGGAAAAATACATTTTTGAAGGCAGTATTAAGTTTATACGGGAAAGGAGAAAGAGCAAAATAATGTTACATATTAGAATAGGCTCTGATGCCACAGCAGTGTTGTCCTATAAAACGTATGAGCATGTTACCTTGCATTTGTACAACCATGGAACCTCCTTCTCCTACATGGCTTCAGCAATGCCTTAACAGAGTTTGAGAGCTATGAACAGCCTAAGTTAAACAGAAGCACATTTTACTGGAAGTGATTACAACATGGGAGAGTGTAAAGGGAATGTGCCCATAGAAAAAATGTGTTTGTGTATAAGTATTCTGGTGAGTGAATGCAGAGTGCAATATAAAATAATATAATATAATATTTTAAGACTACAGGATGATTAAATGTGTGTGCATCTGCTTTAATATATTGGGTAGTGTAGGCATGTTTGAGTGTTATTTGGATGGGTGGATGTTGCAGTAAGTTGTGTGTGATTGTTTTTTACAATCATATGTAGTGTGACCACTGATGTCTTTGATACATCCATCTCTCTATAAAAAAATTATGAATATGTGACAGCTAATCACAAACACATCATCAGCTAATACTCTGTCATAACTAAACTATCAACACACACACACACACACACACACACACACACACACACACACACACACAAATACACACTTTAGACTGATGATTAAAAATAGCAGAAAATAATGGATATTATGATAAATAAACTGAAGAGGAAGCTTATCAAATAAAATGAAGAATCTCTTAGGAAACCTTAGAACTAGTGGATCTTATTAAAAAGAAATAAAAGAAAAGTTGATGAGTTGTGTGTGACAGAAAAAAGTATATGACCGTCATGAGGGAATATGGGCTAGTATGAAAAAGTAATGAATAACTAGAAATGTTTTAAAGTTTGTAATGTCATTATGAAAAAACTTAGCAAGAATCCTGCCAAACGTATGGATGAGGGAAAACATACAACTCACGAATGGTTCTACCCAATCAGGAAAAAATTAGTTTCTAAGGTAAGGAATATTATATTTCATTTATATGAGCAAACAGATTAGCAGGTTCATAGTATATACAGGTCTTATGAATATTACATATTAATATTGACAAAAAATAGGATTTGCATAATGGAAAGAATTACAAAATTAGAAAATGTTAAGTTATATAGAACTGAAAGTAATTACTGAAAAAGCAAAAGATGCGGTGAATGGCTAAAGGTGAGATGTATATACTTTAAAAATATAGAAATAGCAACATGATGCAAATTTTTGGAAATGCAGATATTGAGTATAAGCAGTGCTGTGAAATTTTGGAAGAAATAAAGAACAAAGGTAATTTGTGGAAGATATTTACAGTGTCCTTTCTTTTTAAAAATGTATATTTAATGATTTTTCTAAGAATTATATATGTTGGTGCATTTACATTTTTTCAGTAAAAAAATAAAAATAAAGGGTACATTCTTCTATTAACCTACTTTCCAGCTATAGCAATCTAGCCAACATCTACCTCAGATATAATAGGTGAACCATAATCTTAATGTCAGAGATGCTTACTTGTCAAAATAACCAACGAAAAGACAAAAAGACTCCAAAAAATGGAAAAAAATCTCCGTTCCAAAATCGTTTTGTTGATTCCCAACTCTATTCATAGTTTACATAAATCAATCATTTCAAAATCGACTAAAACTTCTCAAAAGTACATCCCTTCCACACAATATGAAACTGGTCACACTGATTTGCATACTAAGAACTATATGGTACTCATGCATGGCACAAATATGCAAAACAGTTAAGCATTAACCAGTGAATCATGAACTACCAATTTCATACCTATCAAGTATTCAGGGTCAGTATTAGCTGCAGAGTTTTATAGGTTCATAGGTAAGTGTTGAGCTAGATTCCCTTGCTGGGCAATTTAAGCCTAGATAATTTCTCTTTTTGTGCTCAAATTAACCTATCCAATTTGGATAGAGATCGACCTTACCCATACCATGGCCAATAGTTATATATTAACTTGATCATACCTTAGATAATTTCAGGGACTCATGCATGGGGTAAAGTATTTAGGAGCTGTCACTTTCCATTAGTAGTACAGGGGCAGTCCTGGGGAAAATGTTCTGTTTCCCATTTATACATGCAAGTTGCATTTGAATATAGAATGGGATTCATTTTGTTTTATTTAGATGGGAGTCTATTCCAGAGCAGTGGTATCCTCTGTGAGATATGCCAGTCCCTCCAATCCATTCTGTTGATGTTCCAGCAGAGGTTTAAATCCCTAGACTGAGTATTTTGTATATTATTTGACTTGCTGATGTGTAATAAATCCATCACTACTGGGTCAGAGGATGTCTTGCATGCCAGACACATGTCAGCTCTTAGCAGTCTGTAGGATACCAAGTATAGTGACAGGGCGTTGAGTCAGTCCATGTAGAAGATATTGTTTGGGTCTTGTATCATTTCAGTAAGGCATCTCTGTGGGCATTCTAGTTGTTGAATGTGTCTGAACAGATACATGCCAAAGGGGGCATCTTATGGAATGACTTGTCTAATGAAGGCTAAGTAAAGTAGGACAAGGACAACCCCAGATCTAGACATAATCCATTTGTTCATAAGCTGGGCAACATATTAGGGCTTTCTTACAACAATGGACACATGCTAGTTAAAAGTTAGGTCATATTCCACATAAGTGTCCAAATTCCAAACTGGGTCAGTGTTTAGGGGCATGTTGTTAATGTGGTAGTGCCCTTGGATACATGACTTTCCAAAAGATACAATAATGAATTTTTTGGCATTTAGTTTCAGTCCACAATTTTAGAAACAGTTATTTATTTGGGACAAACCATGCTGAAGGATGGCTTATTCACTTGGGGATTCAATAACTGCTCCTCGATAGCAGTCATGTGCAAGCTTAGCTAGCCAGAGCCCTTTGGTATTGTTTTTTACTTCAGAAAAGTAGATGCTAAACAGCAGAGGTCCCACCACAGAACACTGGAAGACACCAGTGGCGACTAGTATCTTTGAGGAGACAACTTCCCATTTTGATTTCCTGCATCTTATCTGTGAGCCAGCTGGCAATCCAGCAGGTGATATAGTGGTTTATTTACAGTTAACTTTTCTACTATGCATGAGTGGGAATTGTGTTAAAAACTTTGACCAGGTTGAGGTATAGGGTGTGTACTATTTTGCCTTTGTCCATTGATTTGGTGACCTTTGAAAAAATCTACTAGGTTGAGTAAGTATGACCTGCTCTTAATGAATCCAAACTGAGATGGGCCAAGTGTTTGGAGGTTCCCTAAGTCCATATTGATTAGCTCCATGCTAAGTCTTTCCATGGCTTTGCATATGAGGATGGTCAGATGTATGGGTCTGTACTTGTCTTGGTTTGGGGAAGGTCTTTCTGACTGTAGCTGTTCTCCATTCACTTAGTACAAAACCTGTATGGAAGTTGAGACTTGAACAGTGTTATTAGCAGCATGGATAGCTCATGTTTCATGCTATTTAAGATGCATCCAGGGATATTATCAGGACACATCAATGCAGTATTTTTAGCTTGTGATAGCTTGTGATAGCATGTTCAAGACATGGTCTTGCATGATAGCCAGAGACAGATCCAGTGCTAAATGATCTCAGCAGTTGCCTAAACCATGCTGGCTGGGGAAGGGGCACTGGCCAGGTAGTTGCCACAACATTTAATTTTTAATTAAACAGTTAAAAACAATTAAAACATTTCTTCTTTAATGGCATCTTTTTCTTTAATAACACACATGCACTCTTCTTGCATCTCTAGTACAACACATACCAACACAGATGTATACATTTCTGTTGTTGTTTCTTGCCATGTGCACAGAATTTAAACTTTATTTGCTGCTGTGCCATGAGAGAGCCAGTCCTTCCTTTGGTAATTGTCACAAGGTTTTTTTGTGTGTGTGCAAAATTCTCTAGATAGGGATGGCATGTTAGTTAAATAACTTGTTCAAGGCTCAAACACCGTACCTTGGTTACAGGACATAATAGCCTGAATCCTCTATACCAACTACCATATTGCTCGTGGAACATGAGTTTCAGTGCATTTTCAAGGAATTCTGAGTTTCTTGCATTGTCAAGGAATTATAAGTTTCAAGGGAAGAGGAGTTTACTGTTTTCTGTTTTAATGTCCAACTGTTTTGTTTAGCAAATGGCAGTCAACATTTGTGCTATAGAATTTAAAAAAAGTGTTAATAGTACAACAGGTAGCATAATTGTCTTTGATGCAGAAGCCTGTGTATTTTTGTCCCACACCACACAGATGGATTGCTGATACTGATGTACACTTTAAGGGGGGATAGGGGTGCTGTACTCCTCAGTCTGTCTTCCTCTGGATGAGATGCTTAGTAACTATGAACTTGTTGTTAGTTTGACAGCCATTCCCTATTGGAATATTACCACTTTACCAATTTTTTAATGTAACATTGTAAATGAAATGTAAAGTTGTTTGCTAGTAGCAACCTCTTTGTTTGTTACAGATCTGTTTAATGTAGAATTATTCTGATGACTTTTACTTCGAAGCAAAACCACCAAGGCTATTCCACTACGGAGAGGTGGTATGTCAAACAGTCCAGTAGCAAGATAACACTCACAAAAATAATATTAAAACTTCTTTATTCCTTAGAAAATGACAACATAGAGGATAAGCACTTTCCGCTTAAGCCTTCATCAGATCTTATTAACAAAAAATCCAAACTTCACTTAAGTTCAAATAAGCAGCCAATCAAATTTCAAAAGATACAAAATAAGCCAATCATATATTGAATAAAAATAACCAATCATGGAGTAAATGGAGAGGATACAGTTCAATCATAGATTAGATAAAAAACATATCCTTCTAACTTGTAAACCGCATTATGTCTAAATACGTCCTTCCCCTATTTAATATTCTCAAAAGCATTGCTTAGTGAACCATAAAGGTAAGCAAATAAAAACTATATAATCATATCTTTGTCAAAAACATAGTTTTGAGCAAGTAAAATATAAAAGCTAAGTTTTTGCCATTGAGTAATGCTCTTTCAAAAACTACAATAAAGACATATTAATAAATCTTGATAGCTAATCTATACCAAATATAAAAGTTCCAATGGCCAAAAGACCCTGGATCTAAATATTTAACTCTGTTTAAATCTTTAGGTATAGCCCTTTCAAGCCAAAAAAGCCAACGAGGACCTGGCCCAATCAATGTTTTTAAAGTAATATTGGGGCCAATATAAATTAACATACAAACCTAACCTAATTCATCCTTCTGTATTGATATATCCAATAAAAGACTACAGTCATACCCTTAAAACTACAATAAAAGAATCTTAGCCAATCAAAAAGAATCACTGAAAAACATGCCTGTATTGTCATTAACCTACATACATATAAAATATTAATCTACGTGTGTAAATAGAAAGCATATTCAATGTTCTTTAAAATATCCGTTGTTATTTATAGGCCAAACCGCCACCTTTTCAGCATCTAAAAATTGTCGTGAGACAATAACCTCACATTTATTTAACTATTTAAAAGAAATACTCTTACAAGCACAGTGTAAAAATCATAAAATTTAAATCCATATAAACTCATCAGTAACTTATCAAAATTCCTGATGTAAAGCATAATAACTGATCTAAAATACAACTCTCTCTATAGTAATATAAAGCTATTAACAAAACAATGAAGACTCGGCCCAATCATCTTAACATAAAAGAAAGTAACTGCCAATCGCGATCCAGGAAAAACCTTAATCTGATACGCTCTAAATCGACAGTCTCTCCAATCAGAAGGATTGTGAAAAGAACCTATCAGACATGCTAAAGGAAAATATTAACCAATCAGAATGAATTTTTCCTTAGTGGCATAAACTGATTCCCATTTGACATCTAAAATCCAACAGTTAATATTGTTTAACAGCAAAACACTGATTATGATCTTTACTACTTAATATAATAGATTTTAATAAGTAAGGCATATATTAATGCTTCACTTACTCATCAGTTTCTTAATAACAGAGCTTTAATAAACATATATGATTCTGTGTATATCAATAATATTAGATTTAAAGCAAACAGCAGAATGAATAGCTGATATAGAACAACTATGGATCATAAACTTTTAAACGCTACAGAAAAACATATGTTAACTCACCAAATGCTTAATTCAATCTATATATATATATATATATATATATATATATATATATATATATATATACGGCAATGTTTCTGCCAATGTAAACAAACATCCAGCACCTGAAGATGCAAGCTAATCCTATCATGACTAAAAATTTTTTATATATATAATATATATATATATATATATATATATATATATATATATATATCACAGAAACACATTAAATAGCTAAAATAAGGTAACCATTACAAATAAACCCTTAGTATCTAAGGAAACATTTTTTAACTCAATATACTTACATTTATGGACAAAGACACTGCCATCTTTAAAGATGTGGGAACCTGATCAGATGTCTACCAATTTAAACGAAATCTATCACCACTAAACTATCAATACAAAATGGATCACAGATGCACAAAAAAATGGATAATGATGTAGAAAACTTGTATCATACCTTATTGTCAGAAATAGTGCTTTTTGTTACAGACAGTTTATAAAATCTGACACTAACAGAATACAGTTCAAGAACACTGAAGGCTAATTTTGAACATAAAAGTGAAAGTAAAAATTTTCAGTACCTTATTTCACTGAGTACAGCATTATATGACCATAATGCTTAGTCCACTCTTTCGTTAACTTAACATTAGATATAGATAATACCCAAGTTAAGTGTAAAGAAAACAGAGACAGTACACCCACAAACATCACAACAGAACTGGATTGATTAAGTCACTCAATCAAGAAGTTGAATCAAACAACATATGCATGTATGCAGGATCCTAAAAATGTGTGTGTATGGTTTGAAAACAGTCCAAAGGTAAACTTAATCTACCACTGGTCAGATGCATTTTCTTCGAATGCAGGTTTCAATGCACTTTCAATGAATGTGAGTTCCACGGGCAGAGAAGCTTACCATTCAGGCTACATCTGTTTTCATTGTGAGACAGTACTGTTTTGTTTAGCAAATGGCTATCAGTGTTTGTGCTATAAAATTTAAAATAAAAGTTTTAAATTAAATTCAAAGATCTATAAACACTGTAGAAGTAAAGAAGAAAATAGTATATACACTGACAGGTTTAACAGTGTTTATGGTAACTGAGAAAAAATAACCAAGTAATGGCACACCACTGGAATGGCTGGGAGGAGGGCATCCATTACCATGCCTAGGGCTCAGTTTGACCATGAGCCAGCTCTTGTGATAGCTGGAGGTAAGCCATTTTCAGGTATATCTTGAGGGACAGACAGAGGGGAGAAGAGAGGTAAAGTTAAAGCTAAATTTATTGGCCAATAGGTTCATTATGTCTTCACTCAGTGTAGGGTAAAATCATTCATAACCAGCTCAGTGCATTGCTGTGTTGTGCTTTTGAGATTATGAACATAATTAAAAAGGCCTTGTAAATGTCTTCGGCTTGGGTAGCTATTTTAATCTCAAACTTGGGTTTGATAATTCATAATGATTAAAAATTTGGTAATTTTTTCATTTTTTTCATAGTGCATGTCAAGTGCTAAACGTACACGTAGCTATGAGCTAGTTAAAGTGGGAAGAAGTAGCCATTTTCACCCAGGATCACCCCTGGAAGAGTATAACCACGTTGCAGGAATCATACATGGGCTACACTTATCAGTTACTAGTTAGGGAGTGGCACCCTCTCATCTCTTCCTCCCCACATCCATTTAAGTAAAACTTGACAAACCTGATCCTTCACTAAGCCTTTTGAAGAAAGGACTCTGGTTGCACAAAACGAAAACCTTTCAGATGTAGGCTATCATTACTATAAACTGCCAGACAGGCTTTAAAAGGGAAAGGGCCTTACTCTTATTCACATTAGTAAGTATGGACTCAGGGACAGTACCATTTACACAAGCTACAGTATAAATGACAGATGTTCTTCCCAAAGGGGGCATATTATATGACAATAAACAATACATATACATATACATACACACATATATGTATAGGTATAGATTTACACACATGTGCAGACAAACACACACACACATATATATATATATATATATATATATATATATATATATACATACATACACAAGACCTTATATTTTCTACTCTTCCAGACAGTGACCTTATTTGGAGCTAATTTGTTTGGTCTGACCAAGGTATAAGCTCATTTGTTCAGAACAAGCTTTTCAGTTTTATGTTTTTCACTTACATTTGCAACATCTCTTATTTCTAACACTTGCAGCACTTTTAAGTCTTCCTTCTACATCTCCTTATTTACTCACAGGATGAGCTGTTAGTCATACATGTTAAACACATTTACCACTTGGACATGCCTATGTCTATCTATGTACCATCTGTATACCCTTTCTAGGTGTCCATCTGGCTACATCATCTGCACTTAAGGTTCAATGAAGGCGTTTTTCTGAAACCAAATCCTGAGGGACATTATTTTTTAAAATTATAGTCTTTCTACTGCAAACACTTCATATGAAGATAATTTCTTAGCAGTATACTGGTAACAGAAATTTACTTTTCTTGATGTATGCAAAAGCAAAATTTTAAATTTTGGTCTCAAAAATGTCTAACTTAATTACAACATGGCTATCCAATATATTTCATCATTCACAAATTGCAGGGACCTGTGTATTATTGTAAAACAAGAAAGAACATGTGTGTATAACCTTGACGCCAGTATTTTAAAGGGTAATGGGACTTGTTTTCAAGATAAAAAAACATAAAACCAAAAAATCCTGAAAGAGTTTTACCTTTGTAGAAATTGTTGGCTTCCACAGAATTAGAGTATGGCATTCTGTTCTTAGTATTCCAACAAAATTGCAAGAGAAAATCTTGATTACAATGCAGTCAGTTAAAGAAAATCATATTATTTTGACCAGGTCTTATATCAGACATAGTCAAACCACATTTACAGAGATGAAAAATCTAAAATCAGTTTCAGACCTGCTATTATATACATAAGTAGTTGAAACCTTTGGTTTAGAAAAAAAAGGGCAGGCAACCTTTTTCAATGGAATTCAAAAAATCACAAATGCTATTGTTACAAAGTTCTAGGCCAACAAACTGGTGGAGATACATCAGATGCTTGGAGATGTGCATATGTTTTAAATAAACTGATTGTATTTGTAATTAATTAGAGTAAATATATGTACTCAGGTTGGCCAGCAGCCCTACCAGAAAAGTAAAGAAATTACAGACTGTGATGTTACCGATCAAGATATTCTGTCCTGCTGGTCACCCACGGAGTGCCAAGCATAATGTGCATGAGTTCTACCTTTTGGCACCATTGTTGACAGTAGTCTACCCCTTGTTTGGAAAGTTCCTACTACAGTCATGAGGAAACATTATGAGTCAGTTATCCAACAAGAATGAAGACCCAGGATTCAAGGAGCTGACGTTTCTAAAGATAGTTTCCCACATAACCTTCTACTCCATTATAGCTATAAATGCCTGCTTTCAGCAGTCTAAGATTATAGTAAGCAAAATATGCTATACTTAAGAACCAAAAGTGATTTTTAACTAGCTTGCGCATTGAAGTAGCTTGTACTATATTTGCTTTCTTCAGCTTAACATTCTGTGCAATAGTTATGTATTTTCTGGAAGTAAAAGGGAGACAAATAGTTGCATATGGTTCCCAGACATACTTGTGAAAGACAATAATGTTTTTTATTATCTGCGTGGATATGAATGAAACATTTCAATGTGGAGTTCAAAATCAGACTTGTGTGCATGTGTGTTTGTGTGTGTGTGGGGGGGGGGGGGAGTAGGGAGATTCATACCCTACACCCTTTACTAATATATATGACTCCAAGGCTTCCATGCCACTGGAAGAGTGGTTTCCCTATGTTGACTTCCTTTAAAATGAGTTCAGTTTTACATTGACTTCTACTCAGAATATATAAAAAGAAACACATGTATACTACATTTGTGTGTAATAGCATCACATAAAAATGTCTTCAAAATTTTAACTAATATTACTGAGTTCTGTGATGACATTATTAATACCTGCATTCAAGACCACATCCGATAAAGCAGAAAGGGTCCTGGCACGTCAAAAATGGTGTAATCAAGAAATTAATACAATTCAAAAACAGTCATAACCATTTACAAAGTCTAGATTAAATGAGTGAATGATTTACCTTTCTCATCAAATCTCTCAGGTAAAACTAAAAACTAAAAATAATAATAATATATAATATGTATTTATAATTGGGTTTATTCATGAGTTTTGTGTCATGTGATCTCGCTAACTGATTTAAATATACTGATTTTCTGGGTGCTGTTTGTTCTAAGGAAGTTTACCTATCTGTGTAAACAAAAACACTATTCAAGTACATATACTGGTCCTGGGTTAACTGACATGACAATTTGGTTTTCTTAAGCCTTTTCTTATTGAATTAGCACTTCATTAATATATACCTCTTTGATTCTCAGCTATTTTTGATTTCTATTTTTATATTTTAATGAAGGAGAGTTTTAGAAGATTTACTTTTTTTACAGACTAAGGCAGTCTAGGATAGGGAAAAATAATCTGGTGGAACTGATAGACACAACATTACTATATTTCACTTTCAATAAAGTATTTCATACCAGCAGCTACAGTCATGATGAGTTATTTTATGATTTTTTTTAATTAGCTTTTATGGGACTTCAAGGAAATGTTTTGATTTGATTGTACATTGGGTGTGACACATTTTTTTCTTTGATTAATATTCATTTGTATTGTTATATTCCTTCACCTGGTGTTAGACAGTCCAGAGATGCATTCCAGGCAGACGCGTTTACCTAGAACCATATTTGACATTGCCTTCTAGACCAGGCAGACACCATGCCTAATTAACCTACGAGCAACAAAATTTAATTACTATTTCTGAATCCTTTAAGAATAGTTCGGATTTTCCAAAACTGTATTTTTTTTTTTTCTTTCTTTAAGAAGGGAATTATTTTACCTTTTCAAATTGCTTCAGGAGACTTGATCCACATTTACAAAAAAAAACTGTTCATTGGTATGTAGTGTAATGATTTCCATGTAGTGACTGCAAATGATCTTTACAATTAAATTGCCTGATGCACATGCTTTTCTGACCTTAGTAGACAGACACTGGTCAAAGTTTAATTTGTTGTTTACCCTTGTTCCTAGAGCTTTTATAATGGTGTTATTTTTTTAAGATTTTTCTTTTTTTGCCATTTTAGTTCATATTTATGCTGCCAAGGGTTATGATGCTGCATTTTAGGTAAGATGATTAGTACTGCATAAAGTATGTATATTATAGACCATCTTGGAGAACTTAAGCATTTTGTTGAAATAAGTGGTTACCTATTTGACAATCAGAAGCATATCTGGTCCACTACCAGACATTGATACAGAACCTGCTAACTGCATTTTTGTTAGTCAAAGAATATTGAAAACAACCCCATGAAGCCCTCAGAAAAATAACTTTTTTGATATTGTTTTACACAAGAAGCTGCCCGCAACCTGTTAGGAAATCTCCCTTTGAGTAACACACTTGTGTAAATATACTAATTCTCACACAATTGTGAAGGGAAAGAGAAAGACATGGCAGTGACAGAAACAGTACCCATACAAACTGCAGTGTCACAGTTTTGTCAAAGAATAAAAACATAATTCTGAACTTGCTAATATGGGATTCAAGATCAGGGAGATAATACTCAATAGAATACTTTTCCCAAAAGGTTGATCTCTCATCCAAAGCCTATTTACAAGCCTTAAGCCTGAAAGAATAGCTAAAAAAGATGTGGTCATGACACGCACCCATACAAACAGACACACACACACACACACACACACACACACACACACACACACACACACACACACACACACACACACACACACACACACACTTTTGTTTAATCGGTATTTTGTCCAGCAAATTTTATAAGAATTGGAACTTAATACTTTTGATTTGTCAATTATTCCCTTACAGTGATAGCTCAGGAGGATGTGTGTGCATTTGTGGTGGAGGTAGGGGTTAATACCCTACACCCTTTACTAGTATATATGATGCCAAGTAGGGGTTCTTTATAAAAACATTATGTATGATGCTGTTTACAAACTTAGATATTTACATATTTAGAATTTTATATGGTGTACACACTTCCATTCTTTTCCATTATCATACAATCAAAGATATCTTCCTTTTCATTATCGTATTTGAACCCCACTCCTTTTTCAACAACAGCCATATAATTTTCCTTAAAAGTACTGCTAGTCTACATTTACTATTAAACATAATTTCATTTAGCCTTTCATTGCAAATAGTCCACACAACATAAAATAGTCTTTTATATCTATTTTAATAACATATTCCTTGTTTTTATGGTTATAATATCCATACATAATTATGTCCATATTTATTTATTTATTTTACATTTGTTGACCAGGAGTGTCCGACTGAGCTCATGCCCTTTTTCAGCAGAGGCTCAGGGAGAAAAGCTCCAAAATGTGCAGAAACATTTACATAAGAATACAGATATACAAGAAGTTACAAATTGTATGTAGTTGTTGACAAAAATTTAAAAAAATATAAACAAAAGGATGATCAACAGTTAAAATATAGTAATTAATATTTTATATTTTAAATAAGTTAGCTTATCTAAGGTTCTGTAAGCAGAGTGTCGCAAAAGCTAAGGAGGTTACATAGAAAGTTTGCTAATCTAAGGTGTGACAACTGTGCCCTGGCCCAGCAATCAAGGAGCCTCAATCCTCACCACTAACACCATGGAGTACATCTCATAGTAGAGAAAAGGATAACTAATATACACACGATAAAGTATAAGTTCCCTTAAGTGCACACAGAGATCACAGTCAGTCTGGGGTTAGTTGCTCCTTTGCTCACCAGGTGCCCAGTAAGACTCCCCACTGGCACAGCTATAGGGTCCAGGTCTCAGCCTAGCTGTGCAAGTTAGAACCTCCAGTACCCTCTCTGTCCAATCAGTGCATCGTGTCCCTGCCAAGTAGCTGACACAACACACACACTTTGATATAAGTATTTATACAACTTCACAGACACTCCCGGGAAAGGCTGACACAGATTCTCCAGCTGTGCCCCTTTACCCAGACTATATGGTAGTAATTACTGCCACCACCCAGCTGATAATATCAGCTATTAAAAGGCCCTTAAAAGGTGTCCAATTATTACTGTGCAATATTATTATCCAATGGTAGTATGACTAACAGTCAAGGCTTACTGTAGAGTGGCCTGTTACAGTAACCTCTATAAATATGCAATGTACTCTAGAGCTTATCTCTACACAAACCAGCCACAGGTAGAAGGTTTTAAAAATATTTAATAATAAATGACTAAAATACAAGACAAAACTACTACACCACAGAGATATCTAAGAGTTCAGAGATCACACAGAAACTTAAAATAATACAGTAGGACAGGTCTGATTTCAAAGAAAAATACCTACTTAATCTTGACTAGCTTTAACTATTCCTACAAGAAATCACAGTGCTAGAAACTTACATGTGAGCTTAGGCAGAGTGCTGAGTTAGATATCCAAGATCAAAATGCTCTCAGTCTCTTGTGAGAAATAGTATTTAAACATTACTAACAAACATGTCTCTAAGGCCCTCCCAAATTACATCATTTTTGACACTTAGTTTTTCCCAGTATTCATATTGCATCATCTTAACACCTGGTCTGAGTTATCAGGCCACAAACTGCATTATTTAGCAATCTAACACCCACTCAGAAACTTACAACAATACAAGGCATTTCACATATACATTCTAGCAGAAACCAGAACAATAAAGCACCTTCCACATGTAAATTCTGGCCATAAACTTTAGCCTTAAAACAATGGGCATGAAACTTTCATCCAGCCACACTGGAGCCGAATTCTAACATGAAAGTGTCACAACATGCTTCACTGGGCCAGTAGAGTGCAATGTTGTCACATATTTTGCAGTTCCACATTTCACAGTGTTCTTTTACATTTAAGAAAACATGCCTGTATTTTACATTTATTTATAAATGCCAGAATTATACATCAAATTCTATTTGACTAGGCTGGCAGCCTTCGCCCATCTCTCCCCAATCATCACATAATGTTCAGTAGGCTGAGTATGAGAAAGGCTTAGGAAGTTACATAGAAAACATAGGCTGTAAGTTGTTCATGCTAAATATTGTGAAATTATGTTAGAAAGTGCTGTGTAGATAGGTGGTGGTCATTTACTTTCTTTATATTTTCAAAGAATTTTCCTTACACAAATTTTCCCAACATTTTGCAAACTTTATACATTGTAAAAAGACATGCTATGTAGTTTCTTCTTTACCACAATATATGCAAATGCTTTCACTGATTTTATTACGTGGCATATTTCTCTTTACTAGTACTTTATTAATCACTAATCACCATAAAAATCTTTGACATTCTACTTGCTTGTTACACCATGTTTTTCTTACTTTTATAGCTTTAATGTTTTCATTCACTAGCTCAGCAAAATGAATAACATAATAATATTGCACCATGATATTTTTATTCCCCACTTTCTTCTTATTTTCTATTTCAGCAGTTTTTATTTTCCATAAAGGTTTTTTTCCCTTGATACCATCTCATTATTTCATTTAAACATGCTTTTCCTCCTTTGAGTTTTTAACATATATCCCAGTGTCACTTATATCTGTACTTTAGTAAATTTACTACTAACTTTTCATTTTTATCATTTATCCAAAGCAAAACTTTATACACATTCAAAGAAGCAACATAAACCATTGGGTTTATTAATGGTAAACCTCCATCTTCCTTGTCCATATACAAGCCTCCTCTCTTCACTGGATTCAGTCTTGAACCCCATATAAAAGAGACATGAACTTGTAGTATTTCTTTTACATAGATTATTGGCAACATATAGACACTAGCTAAGTATGCAATCTTTCTCAGAATAACCAAATTAATCAGATAAACCTTTTTACTAAATGACAGATTGCATGTTTTCCAAAACAAGCTCCTTTATTTCATCTAGTATCCTAGACCTTGCTCCTGACATATATTTTTACTCCCAAATCTCATTCCTAACACAGATATATTTTTTTATCAAGAAAGATACTCTTCCTTTCATTACTATATCACTTAGTCCTTTATGTTTTTCCTTTCATTACTATATCACTTAGTCCTTTATGTTTTTCCTTTCATTACTATATCACTTAGTCCTTTATGTTTTTCCTTTCATTACTATATCACTTAGTCCTTTATGTTTTTCCTTTCATTACTATATCACTTAGTCATTTATGTTTTTCCTTTCATTACTATATCACTGAGTCCTTTATGTTTTTCCTTTGTTTTTGATGTATATAACATATAACTTATTTCATTCAGCCTTTGTTGATCAATATAATATCATCTGCATAAGTAAGCATGTCTGGAATTTTTATCCCATCATTAGTAATATAAGTAGCACCACTCATTTGCAAATTTACATCTCTGACTAATACATTCATAACTAATGCAAATAATATACTACTCATAGGACATCCCTGATGTATGACATTTTTTTATATCTATTTGTTTGATTAACCATTTAACCACTGAAATTCTTACTTTACTTTTATTATATGCAGAGTAACATGCAGTCTTAATTTTCTTAATAATATTATACTCTTCCATAATTGTCCACAAAACTTAACATTGTAATGTATCAAAAAATTTCTTATCATGATCTACATCTCATCAGTCCTGCTTATAATATCATCCACAATTGCCATTACTGTGTAAAATAATTACTGACATCCTTTTCCTCTAAACTATATATGCTATCTTCCATAATACTTTTTATTTTATTTTCTATTCTCTTCTGAATTATTTTCATAAAAATCTTATAATCTATTGTTCAGTATAGGTCTCAAAGTTTACCACTGCATAAATTTTTATACATAAACCTTTATTTAACAACTCATTCATACCTTTTAAGAATTATATTTTCTGCCAATCTGTAAAATTCTTATAAAATTAGTACCTTATTCCATCTGATCCTGAAAGTGAATGTAAATTGATTTGTCTACATATAGGTTCATAGGTTCATAGGTTAGTACTAAGCTAACTGCCCTTGCGAGCCATTTTAAGCCTAGCCAATTATCCCTTGTGAGACTCAAACCCTGCACCTTGTGTTTGTAAGGCAAACACCTTAACCATAAGGCCACCCTCCCAACCCCCAAAAAAATAAACAGCCCTTGCAGGTCTTGAACCCAGGACCTTGTACACTATAGTCACAGCAATTAACCACTAAGCCATCTGAGCTGTATATCTAATTAATCGAAGGAAATCTCTTTTTCCAATTCTTTATTTTCTTGTTCTATCAATTTTTAATATTCTCTTTAACTATGCCTCTCAAACAAGCTGATACTGCTTCTTTTTTGCATTGCAAATAATATATGTGCTTAAATAATTATTCTTTAATTTTCTCAAGATTCTTTTCAAAAATGATCGATTCTCTGTTCTATCACATGATATTCTTTATCAATCCTTTCCAAATCCTTTAAAGCATTCATGTGCATTGTTTTAGAATTTATTTTTTCTGCTTTTCTTACATCTGACTGTCATTCTAAAAACATTTTTATATATTTCTTTGAAAACTAGCCACCACTCAAATCAGTTTTTATAGTGAACTCTACTGAAAATATATTTACATAAACACATACTTATTTTTTCCATTTCCATCCTATGATTTCTCATTTATTCTTTTTATTCCTTTTGCCAATATGCTATACTCCTTGTATTACTACCCATATAGATGATTGATCTGAAAAGCCTGTTAGAAGTTTCTCTCCCTTAGCTATATTTACACTTTTTGATATAATAAAATATTGTATTTCTTTCTTATATACATCTCGACTATATGTTCACAAATTATTATTCCAAATATTTAAATTGCTACATTTTAAATTTCAAAAATTTTCTTTGCATAATTTCCTCTCTTCTTCATTTATATCTCAAATCATAATTACAATCTCCAGTTAACATATTTATATTAATTACTACATATTCCAACATTTAAATGCTCTCTTTCTTTACTTGTAACATAGACATACAATGCAATAATTCTATATACCTAGCTATGCCATCTAAGATCTACACTAGTTAATCTTCCCATCATTGCCAATGTTATTATGTTCAATATTTTACTTTCTACAAAGTACAACTATGCATGAGTGTCATTCCTTTCCTAGATTCCATATTGTAACTCCTTCCTAAAGTTTCTTTGTTTGTAATCTCTCTTCTTGTGTCAAAAATCTTACATCTCCTAGTATTATTATATCAACATCACATTTTCTAAATCAGTTTAGAATGCCAATTCCTCTACTTATATGTTGATACTATTTACATTTACTGAAAGCTCTCTAAAGTTGTTACATCTGTGCTGTAGCTTAACAGAAATTGTGTAAATTTGTAGTATTTATCTCATTTGTATTATCCATTTCTTTTCTTTTTCTCATGTAAACTCATCCCTTTAAACTTTCGTTTTTGTCTCATACTCTTTTGCCAGAAGAAATTCTTTTCAGCTTTCCCTATTTTCCAGTTTGTAGCTTCCTCATCACGTATTTCAGAACCTTCTCTATATTATCTTTTGTTTAATTTTTCTCAGTATCTTTATCTTTATTTTTATCTTGATTTAGTTTTCCTACTTCCTCTTTATCTTTTATTGGGAGTATTTCTTATCTTCATATACTATCCTCACTTTTGTTTTCTTCTTCATCCTGTTTTCTCTAGATTACAGTTCATACATAAATGACCAATACTGTTGCATTTATAACATTTCAACTCACGCTTTTTTATATCATGACCTGTTTTCCCACAAATATAGCATTTCCTTTTATCTCGGTTACTTATCAAACTATCATCTTTTCCATAGGAAAGAAACATGTTTTCAGTTGTCCCCAATATTTTACAATATCTTTGTTACCTTCTACATTTATCATACTAGGGATATGGACAATTTTTTTCTTTCTTCAAATTCAGTATAATATGACACTCCTATCCCCCAGTCCATAAGCCTCTGTTATCATAAACTTTGTTGATGTACATAACTTTTTTTAAAAAAAGTTTGTTTAAATGCCCTTTAAAGTATATTTTTCAACTTCAGTTTGAAATTGAACATGTATTTTCTTTTTTTGTTTCTCTGTGAAATGCTTTAAGCACAAAAGAATGCCATGTGTTACAGTTCTTTTTCTTCTCATACTCCCCCACAAAAAAATTTCCATAACAGACTGTGTCTCAAAAATAATGTCACAAAATGTCCCTTAATGAGTAAGAATAAAAGCTCTTACCTCTTGAACCTTAACTCTTAATGAGACCATTATATTATTCCAACTGTCATACCTCTCCTTTTCTTTTCCTTCTTTGCCCTAAATTCTCACCATAAATTTCCTTTGATTGCTGACACTTGCTTTCCTTTGTTCATCTCTCATCACTTTCCCTACAGTTTCTTTAACAGTCTCAGCATATTATTTCTTTGCCTAGAAATCTTCTTTCAAAATAGCTACTGAGTCCTCTGAATTTTGTCCATAGGTTGGAGGGTGGCAATAACACTTCCATCACTGTTTTGAGCATTTGCTTCTGTTGCAACAAACAAATTCTGCTTAAACAGCTCTTCAGAATCCTGTAGATCTTCAAACACTGCACTGGCATTTGCCTCTCTGCTATCCACCATCTTGGATCTCCTTGAGTGCTGCTCTCCTAGCCACCACTGCACTAGGATTGGAATAAGGACTCTCCTAGCAAGTTGGGGAAGTTCCAAGATATAATGGCCAAATTTCCCATAGTAATATAAATACCATCTCAGTCTCCCCTGAAACGTGGCCACTAACATGACCAACAAAGGAAAGCATGAGGTTTAGTAGCAGAGAACCATTGTGATATATTTGCAGAGACAGCAGTTATGAGACATAGTCTCACAATCATATTTAATTGGAAATTAAATAATTTTCATAGCTGAAAATGTATTCTTAATCATGTTTATTAACTAGACTAACCATTTCACATTCAACATCCTGCATTAATTTGCCACTGTGGATCACTGATTACTTACCAGTTACTTTTTTATACTACGAAGAGAAATCAAAATTGAGCATTTGTGGAGAGATTGTGTTAACTCACTCTTAATAGTACTAAATGGGCTCTGCGTCTAGTAGTATAAGACTGTACCTAAATACTTTCACAACTGAAAGTAATATATGTCATGGTTATACCATACCCATTGGAAAACAGCAGCTCAAAGAATAAGTCAGCAGAAACAGCTGGCCCAATCCCTTCAATAGTGAAAATCCTCTCCTAGCCACCACTGCACTAGGATTGGAATAAGGACTCTCCTAGCAAGTTGGGGAAGTTCCAAGATATAATGGCCAAATTTCCCATAGTAATATAAATACCATCTCAGTCTCCCCTGAAACGTGGCCACTAACATGACCAACAAAGGAAAGCATGAGGTTTAGTAGCAGAGAACCATTGTGATATATTTGCAGAGACAGCAGTTATGAGACATAGTCTCACAATCATATTTAATTGGAAATTAAATAATTTTCATAGCTGAAAATGTATTCTTAATCATGTTTATTAACTAGACTAACCATTTCACATTCAACATCCTGCATTAATTTGCCACTGTGGATCACTGATTACTTACCAGTTACTTTTTTATACTACGAAGAGAAATCAAAATTGAGCATTTGTGGAGAGATTGTGTTAACTCACTCTTAATAGTACTAAATGGGCTCTGCGTCTAGTAGTATAAGACTGTACCTAAATACTTTCACAACTGAAAGTAATATATGTCATGGTTATACCATACCCATTGGAAAACAGCAGCTCAAAGAATAAGTCAGCAGAAACAGCTGGCACAATCCCTTCAATAGTGAAAATCCTCTGTACACTTTATCTAAAGTCTCCTTCTACAAGTGCTGGTTATCTCATCATAGTGCAGTGGGCAGCATGCAGAGCTCTCCATACATCTCTGTGGATTGCCACTGACTAAAAAGGTATGACGAATCTCTATCAATAGCCACTGAATGAAGATGTATGACCAATATTGGTGGATAGCCATTGACTGAAGATGCTTGACCAATCTCTTTAAATACCCATAATGGAAGATGTACCACTAATGTCTGTAGATAGCTACCGACTGAAGCCAAATGAACAATCTCTGTGGATAGTCACTGACTGAAGATGTATGGCTAATCTCTGTAAATAGCCACTGACTGAGGATATATGGCCAATCTCTGTAGATAGCCACTGACTGAAGATGTATCACCAATCTCTGAGGATAGCCACTGACTGGAAATATATGGCCAATCTCTGTAAATAGCCACTGACTGAGGATATATGGCCAATCTCTGTAGATAGCCATTGACTGAAGATGTATCACCAATCTCTGTGGAAAGCCACTGACTGGAAATGTATGGCCAATCTCTGTAAATAGCCACTGACTGAGGATATATGGCCAATCTCTGTAGATAGCCACTGACTGAAGATGTATCATCAATCTCTGTGAATAGCCACTGACTGGAAATGTATGGCCAATCTCTGCAAATAGCCACTGACTGAGGATATATGGCCAATCTCTGTAGATAGCCATTGACTGAAGATGTATCACCAATCTCTGTGGAAAGTCACTGACTGGAAATGTATGGCCAATCTCTGTAAATAGCCACTGACTGAGGATATATGGCCAATCTCTGTAGATAGCCACTGACTGAAGATGTATCATCAATCTCTGTAGATAGCCACTGACTGAAGATGTATCATCAATCTCTGTGAATAGCCACTGACTGGAAATGTATGGCCAATCTCTGCAAATAGCCACTGACTGGAAATGTATGGCCAATCTCTGTGGATAGTCACTGACTGAAGATGTATGGCCAGTGTCTGTGGATGGCTACTTACTGAAGTTTTATGACCAATCTCTGTAGATAGCCACTGACTGAAGATGTATCACTAATCTCTGTGGATAGCCACTAACTGAAGGTATATGGCAAAGTGTTTCTACATTTTAGAGCTTGCTAGCATTTGTGAATTTGGTAAATGCTGTGGTGGCAAATACAAGGATATACCAGCCCATGACTACAATACCAATCTTCTCTAGAGTCAGGCATGTGGATCAGACCAACCTAATAAATTGAGGTAAATATACTCATGAAGTGTTAAAAATATTTAATCTGTTTCTAGCTGATTGTTCTAAACAGAAGCAATAAACCTCATTAGATCTCTTGCAAATCAGTAGATTGTCTCAACTACACCCACCACCAGCCTCACCTAATGAAGACTTGGATTGTTTTGCCTTTTAGCATTACTTAACTGAAAACAATTTCATAAATCATTGGTTTCTACTACCTTTCATTTAATCTCATCCACTAACAGGAAAAAATATGAAATCAAATGGGTGGCTAACAGTAATTACTATTTACATATAACATCATACATAATGGCAAGCATGTCGTCCCACAAGGCTCAGTCCTGGGACCTCTCTTGTTCGGTATATATTTCTCGGTGGTACAGGCCAACACAGAAGGACTGTGGCTGACCAAGTTCGCAGATGACTGCAAACTGGGCGCCATAATCAACTCTCCAGCCGACACAAGCATCCTCCAAAAGGGCCTCATAGAAACAGACAACTGGTGCCAGAGCCATGGCCTCAAGCTAAATGCCAAAAAGTGTATAGTCATCCCCTTTGGCAAAAACAAAGTGCCCACAAATTACCACATAGGTGGTAATCCATTAAGTACAGAAGAAGTCATTAGGGACCTGGGACCCAAGTTGATAGCAATCTCTCATTTGACAACCACGTGGCCAAAGTGGTTAGAAAAACATTTTATATAGCCCACCTAATCATGAAGGGATTCACATCTAGATCAGGGGAGGTCATCGTGCCTCTTTACTCATCCCTCATCAGACCCATAATTGAGTACAATGCCTCTTTTGGGATGTACCTTACCAGACACCTGCAGCAACTGGAAAGACCCCAAAAGTACCTCACCAAGAATATCAAAGGCCTCAAACAGATGCCATATGCTGCCCGGTTAAAGAAACTCCAGCTCTACTCAGTGGCATACCACCTGCTCAGAGGCAATCTGTGCCTGACGTATAAAGCCATGTCCAATCCGGAATTAATGGACATGCTGCACCTCAGAAAATCCAAATCCCATCGATCTACGCGCTCGAGAGACTTGAACCTCAGCACTGAAATAAATAGGACATGCTGAAGGGACAGATTCATAACCCAGAGGCTCCCTTCACTCTGGAATAAAATCCCAGTCCAGGTTAGGCAAAGTCCCACATTGACTCTCTTCAAGAGGAATCTTGATGAGTGGATGGGAGATCGTAGGTTTACCCCGGCTATCACTTCTGTGTCACTGTTAGACAGAGGCACAGTATACTAACCTCAAAAAAAAGCATAGCAAAATTAATTTAAAATGGGTGGCGAAAGCCAAACACACTCTGGCTATGCTTATAAATGCCCTAGGGCAGATAGCCTAGTATGAACATATGAACCTATGAACCTATGAACATAAGTACAACAAAAGAAATATCACATGAAAACAGACACTGGGCTTTCAAATAGTATATAATAAAAGCATTCATAGACTTGAGTCTGAACAGCATTTGAGCAACTAAATTTAACATCATACATAATGGCAAGCATGTCAGATAAATGATGCACATGGAAATGTGATATATTAAAAAGGGAGTACTGATACAAAGTACAAAAGGTTTGTGTTAACAAAGAATGAGACAAATAATAAAATTGAAATCAATCAATAAATAAATAAATGTAGCAGAGAACTCTACCTGTATAAGTCAAAGGTAATGTAGACATTTTAGGAACCATTGACAACAGGGATAAAAATGGAAACTCAGGAAAAGGAATAAAATATTTTATAGATTCATCTGTAAGCAATTGAAAAACAGACAGACAGATTGAAAGTGTAGTAAAAAAGGAAGGTTTAGGGAAAAGTCAATATTTTTCCTAAAAGGGTGAGCAAATAGCACATAATTATTCAAAGTAAATTATTAGGATATTAAAACAAAATGAATATGATCATTCACAGAAGACAGTTCCAATGAACTATCCAAAAAACTGAAGTTTGACAAAGCACTGGTAAATAAGTCAGAGCTTTACGTTAAGAGTACAAATTTGCAGAGTTACTGGCACACTTTTTCACAGCACATCAGTGGAGGTTATTTAACATGGATGTGATGGTGGGCAGTTACACATTTTTGAATTAGCACATGCTGACTTAGAACTTGCAGACAATAGGGTATTGTATGCGAGACAAAGTGCTCATTTCCCGTGATGAATATTTCACTAACTGAAGTGGATAATAAAGCAGTTTGAGATACTTATAGTAATGGGTAAGACAGGTGTCTCATTCTTTTGTCCACCAACAATACCTCTTAATCACTTAGCGCAAGAATTAAGGACAAAGACAAAAACAGTAAGGGGACAAAGGCTCCAAATAAGGGACATATTTTAAATTATAAAAAAATTATAAATAAATTATAAATTATAAAAAATTATTATAAATGTTGCTAGAATAACAAGTTTTGCATTAGTGTGCATTTTCTGAAGGATACGAAATCTAAACCACAAATGTTTGTTATTATTTAGTGGCTGTAGTCCTTAGTGATTTGCCAGAAAACCGCACATTTTATGAGAAATAGACTAAATATACAAGGCAAAAAACTGGGCAATCTATAACATTCTGGTTGTAGAGAGGTATGCCACAAACTCATTTTAAACAAAGATCTAGGGACTCATTGAAACATTCATTGGTGAAGATGTTTTACTGATACTAAAGATCATCTGAAATGGTATTCATATGCTACTTGTCAGAGTGTTAGTTTGTTGTGGGCATAGTAATACCCGTGCACCTCCTTTCTTAACTCATTCAATCCTATAGTGCCTTTTTTGTATTTTTCCAATTAACACCCATTCTTCCTAATGGCATTACGACCATTTTTAGGTCTGGCTTCTTTACCTAAGTGACTTACCTACCTGGATAATAAGAAGTATTAGAAGGAACAAGGAATAGTTAACAAAATGACACTCCGATTGTTAATACTGGATGTCCTACAGTAGAGAAATGAATCACTTTTCACCACTTATTATTGATATTTTCATATTTGTGTTCATATGTTCATAACTCAAAGACCTACATGCTCCTGAAGGTTATTGTGTGAAATGTTGTGGTGGGAGACATGGAATTCACTGTCAACGTCCATTTAAATCACAATATACTGGAGATACTGCAAGTTGTTAGTAATGATTACAATAAGTAATATATCCAATGTGCTCAGTACTTCAAAAACAAATGACAAACTATTGCATGTCATCAGGTAAAATATTAGATATTGTAGAAAATTGTCACTGATATTTGCACTATAAGTTGCATTATCTTGAGAGATATTCAGTGCCATTTATATTGCTAATTATGTTGTATAGTTTAAAAGGTATAACAATTAGTTTGCTGGGTACTTACGTATTAGCGCAACCAGATTTTCGTGGTTGCAGTAATATGAATGCTGGCATGAAAACGACTGTTGTAATTAGTGCCACTTGTTATTTTACATCTTTACTTACAACAAATAGGTTTAGCTTACATTCAGGAAGATAAAACAATGTGTGAAAGTCTTCTTCCTGTTTTCCCTGCTTTACACATGCACGGTTTAATTTCCTGGGCTGCTGTGTATGTTACTATCGAAAGAAGATAAAACAATGTGTGAAAGTCTTCTTCCTGTTTTCCCTGCTTTACACATGCACGGTTTAATTTCCTGGGCTGCTGTGTATGTTACTGTCGAAAGGAGTGCTTTTCTCTTATCAAGGTGGAATGCTGAAAAGAAAAACACGGGGAGACCTGGAGAAATGCTTTTCGGTAGACTATTTATAAAAAATTTACAAACAGACTTGAAAGGAGGAAAATTTTTTTTTTTTTAGAATAGAAGCTTGCAATAACAGTAAAAGATTTGCCAAACTGATGATATTGCATTATGCTGACATGTAGGGTAGTTTGATATGTGAGAAGTTGACAGTGGTGCTTTGGCTACTTGTAAATGTGATAGTGCTATCCTCGGACAAATAGAGGTTGTGTTTCAATGATTACGGCTAAAAAAGATGTGGATTTCTCATTCGCTGTTGTACTGTTTCTGTGTGTGTGGAGAGAAAGTTGTCAGCAATTGTAGTCGCATCTTCCTGAATGTAAGCCAAACTTATCTGTTGTAAGTAAAGACGTAAAGTAACAAGGTACGCTAATTACCATACTCGTTTTCAGGCCAGCATGTGGTTAAACATTACTTTTTCCATGTTTAATCAATAATCCTGCCTCAAAAAAAAATTCAGTGTGAAAGAAAACAGTTAATGTAACATTTTCAAGTCAGTATTGGTAAAATGTACACATCTGGAAGCAACCAGTATTATCACGAAAATCTGGTTGCGATAATACGTAAGTACCATTTGCTGTAATAGATACTTCTTGCTGATAACATTGTCATTTGTACTGTTTTAATAGCTTTTATTGTTTACAAAATACTTACATTTGTTTATCTTACGCTTTTTAGTTTATTTTTCAGAAAATGCTCCGGAATGCAAGGGTGTGTATAGGTTTCTAGAGGTGTGACATTCCATACCACATTGGTGCTAAAAAAATAAGCAACAACATCACTGCACTATGGAAAGAGATGATTTACCCCTTAAGGTAACAATATTTAAACAATGGAACAATCAACTAAATGTTCAATATTGAGTCCAAGAAAAATGCAAAATGAAATGATTAGCTAATTGCAAATATGATGCCCGAATGTGTTGTAAAGGAAATGGGCTGAACAGAATCTAAAAATTCTTAATACTGAACAGTAACTTGTGACGCTACAGCTGGAGTAGGTAGTATCAAGCTGAACATGACACATCTAGTTGGAGACGTCATAATGGAGGAAAACGTCCAGTGATCAACATATCGGAGGGAGAATATATGACGCTGAATTTTGGGTTAGGTAAAAATGTTAGGGTATTTGTTCATGAATTAAAATAAAAACAGTGAGGATATATTTTGGCTACACACTTGTAAGGGTGCTATATCATAAATTCATGTTTTGGGCTAGTAGATAAGGTAATATAAGGCGCAGAAAACTTGGCGCAAAGTTTTTCTTCAGTGAGAAAAGTGATGTCTAGGAAAAACTACCAAATTGGGTACATAGGTCTCATACCAAATTGAAAGATAAAAGATGAAAGGATTATAGACTAGGTGATAGATGGTTAAGAGTAAGATGGATAAACATATTTCTTGATCTTTATCTCTCCTGTGTCTGGTAAGCATCAAATACTCAAGTTAGCCTTTTTGTCTATTTATGCCCCTAACATCATGACCATCTTCACAACCAGCTTTGGATGATGAAAGCTGACTGACAGAGGGCTATTCATTCTGACAGGCATAAGAATTCTCTGTATGACTCAATATCTCACCCACTGCAGATGTATGTGCGGATTGCCTGAGCAAGGCCATTGGATCTCATCTGCTGTAAGACATTCTTGCAGTAGATTTTTGCAACAGAGCAGATCAGCTCTTCCCTCTTTCCTCTTCCCCAATAGGGGTAAGCTGGTGCGACTATTTCCACCTCCCCTGTGTTGGTTCACCTGGTGCCATGATGGATAAATGATTTTGAGATATCTGGGTCATAGTCAAAGCATCTGCCTTGTATGTCATACAGCTGACATAAGGAAGACGAACGTAGACAGGTTTAGTGTTTTTTTTTTTACATTAGTATTTAGCATGTCATATGTTGCTATGGAAAGTTGTTTTCATTATTATTAAGGTCAGCAAATAATGTTACTATTTTAAGCTCTGGAGTGCATGCATACAAAATGTTGCAGTAACTGTAAGGAAATAGTTTAACTTTCCTTTATTGCTTTTACAAGATGAACCAACAAAGCTCACATTTTGCAAATGCGGGGTAAAGTTTATACATGTGAAAGCAGAAAGATATTTAACCATGGGGCCTAAAGGATAATGTGCTGCAGACCTATGCTGAGAATGGGCTCATTTGATGAATGGATGGTGAGAAAGTAATGTAGGGAGGGCACAGTAGTACTGTGGGAAGCCATCATGCAGAAGTGATAACTTAAATGCAAGCCTTCTCACTTGTCCTAATGTTGCAGCTATTTACATGAACAGAATGCACCGCCGTGCTTTGCATAAAGAGCGCCGCATTCCATTCATCATAAAAAATAATTTTCTGTCTTTGCTAGTACGCAGAGTGCAAAGGAATGACACTCAGTAATTAGGTACTTTATGTCTGTTTTACTTACAATTTATTTGTAAGCATGAATTACACAAGTTCTGTTTCTTCTCCTAAAATATTACCCCTGCAATATGTTTAAAAACAACAATAACATAAGTAGTAGTTCCCCCTTTCTATTTTTACTAGCTAAAGAAAGTAGCTTTATGCGATGCATTCAAAAGGCAGTTCTCATAAAAAGCTGCAAACATTACATTTTTTCTAAGTTATTTTTAATGTCTGATTTCCTGGAAAAACAACATATAGATTAGCATAACAGGAAGTCAAGTAATTTGCTACTTATTTTACTGCCCATACTCTGCAATGGGAGCAAGGATTATTTACAGGAGTTGACTGTAAACTCAGTTATGCGATTGATTCAAAGTAAGTCACAATACAATCCACACATATCAGACATTGTTACTAGGCATACATCTTAACTTCTTGCCACAAAAATTCTAGACAAAGCCAAAAATAATGGAGGGATGGACAAAGGCCCAAAATCAGGGAATGACTTTCACATTGCCCTTATAAAATTAGAAAGTTACTACAATAACTGCTTTTGCATTAACATACATTTTCTAAAACATATGATGTCTGAAACACAAATCCATTCATCTACGACCCCTTATCTCATTTTTGTTCATGGGGTCAGGGTGTCACTTCAAATGTCTGTTGTTATTTAGTGACTTCAATCATCAATGATTTGCTTGAAAAACACAAATTTTATGAAGAACATACTAAAAATATGACACACAAATCTGGACATTCTGCAGAATTCTGGACAGCTGAGAGATATGTTACTAGAACTTTCTGAAGCTTGAATGCAGTGAAGTTCCTACTGCAATGACAGGCCTTGAATCCCAGTCTTACGTGTCATATCAAGTCATCAGGTAAACTTGGGAAGAAGCTTTGATTGTTATAGCCTAGCAAACCAAATGGGCAAAAAAAATAAAATAGAAAAAAAAAAAAGCAAATGAAATGCAGTTTCTTTCTAGACTAGTTACATTATAAACAGGATGTTTTCATGCAGAGAAAAAGGCTGTTTACCATGTATCGGGAAACAAGATGCCAGACAAAGTGTAACATTTGAGATAAACTGTATAAAAATGCTTAGCTGAGCCAGTTACAAGCAGTACTGAAGATTTATAGTCATGTTTTATTGCAGGTTATTTCAATTAAACTTTCTTTCATTTATAAACAACATTTCTTTTTGGTGGTCTGTACTTTTTAGACTCCTCCCTCAGACTGTTTCATTGACTTTTGGCTGTCTGCTTTTCACTGTGGAATTTACTGGAAAAAATATTGTTTTAAATTGCTCAGAATGTGACCTATTTTTGCAGAAGCAAACTGATAGTGAGCTATAGCCTTTCTGTATGAGGGTTTGGTTTCTGCAACCATTTGATGGCTATTGTGCAACTCACAGCAAATCTCATTAAAAATCCAGAGACTATAAGTTGTCATTTTAGAAAAGACTGTCTTAATAGCACCATAGTCAGGCACACTGATGTCCCACTCACCAGGCTAAACAAGAAGGTTACTGTCAGCTGCCTGTCGGGTGCCAGGATCCGCCACATAACCCATACACTCAGGTCACTCCACAGCAAGTACAAATATGACTCTGTCATTGTCCATGTTGGTGTGAATGACCTGAGACGTACCTCCCTGGATTACATGAAAAGAGACATGGAAGAGCTCTCTGATCTTGTAGCCCAGGCAGGTATGACCCTAGCCCTGAGTAGCATTCTGCCATCGCCCGGAATGATACTGCAGTACAAGGACAAAATGACTGACCTCAACAATTGGCTAAGCTTCTGGTGTCATTCTAAGGGGATCCAGTATCTGTCTGCTTGGGATGACATGGTCGACAGACCATGATGCTTTGCCACAGATAGCCTGCAACTGTCGCCCCTGGGATTCTGGATACTGGCTAGGGCTTTTGCAGCCCATATAGTGTCTTTTTTAGCAAGGTTCAAATAACAAATTCACCACTGTAACAGGAACAGGCAAGCAAAAACTGAGGGTAGCTACTCAATGCTAATAGTCTAAATCTCAAAATGCACTCACTCAAGGCACTCCTTAAAATGGAGAACATCGCTATCTGTGCAGTGACTGAGACCTGGTTCAAGGCTCCAGAGAGCACCCCTGCACTACCAGGCTATAACGCATACCACACTTTTCGGCCATGTAACCTGGACCGAAACACCAAAGGCAGTGGAGGTGTGGCCATATTCATTAAGGATATCCACACCTCCAGGCTAGTTGCTCAGCATAATGCATCTGAGGTTATTCAAGTGCAACTAATTCTGGGCAAAACTGCAATTTAAATTGTAGTTTGCTACAAATCCCCCACCATGCCCCAGGATTCCCACTCCTCTTTTCTTGATGTACTGGAAAATATTAGGGTTCAACCAAACAACCTAATAATGGGCGACTTCAACTACCCCACCATTAATTGGGAAAACTACTCATGTACCAACTCCTTAGCTCAACGCTTTCTGGAATTCATAAACTCCAATGCCCTGGATCAACTTATCCACACCCCCACCAGGGGCAACAATATCCTAGACCTAGTCATTACCAACATGAGTGACTGGTGTTCCACACCTGAAGTCAACTCCTCATTGGTCCGATCTGACCATAAGCTAATCACCCTTGATATCCATATCCCGCCCCCAACTCCATTAAGGACACCACAGTAAAAAATTTCTCCAAAGCCAACTTCATGCTTCTTAAGACAGAAGTGGTGAACTTCATGACACCCGTGCAGATGGACAATAGAGGTACAACTGCTGAATCCTACACAAATGCACTTTATAAGCACTTACACGAGTGCATGGATCATGCTATCCCAAACAGTACCAAGATGCTATCCTCCAAAAAAAGGAAGCCAATCTGGTGGTCCCCTGCCATAAACAAACTGTACAATAGAAGGAAGAAACTGTTGCAAAAGAGAGTAAAATCCCATGAGTGGAGAAGTTCCCTGGTCAGCCTGAGTAAGAAGCTGAGATCCCTTATAAGATCCTCCAAAGCTAGCTACGAAAACAAAATCGCCACTAATTCTAAAGACAACCACAAAGCATTCTATAGCTATGTCACGACTCTTGATGGTAACACCCAGATCTGCTCTGAGTTACAGCACAAAGGCACAAAAAATTACAGAACCAACTGATATTGCCAACATCCTGGCAGATAGGTTCAGTGCTAACTTTACCCCCCACCCCACCCCCTAAAGGGCCCATATCTATACAGGAAGAATGCAGAGTCCTTGTAATCACAACTACTCAGGTAAAAGCTGCACTCTCTAAAGCCAAAAATACAGCATCCATGGGACCAGACAACATCCCAGGATGCGTTTTACACGAACTTCAGAATGATCTGGCTCCCCACTTAAGCACCATGTTCAATAATAGCCTCACATCAGGCTTTGTGCCCACTGAATGGTGCACAGCAACAGTTATCCCTCTCCACAAAGGGGGAGCCACCACTGATCCCAGGAACTATCGACCTATTAGCCTGACGAGCCTGGTCTGCAAGGCCATGGAACATATTATCATGGAACTCATAAACAAAGACATTGGTAACCTCCATACTCTAGATCCCACCCAGTTCGGGTTTGTGAAAGGCAGATCATGCTTTCTGAACCTGATCGACTTCTTTGAGGCAGTCACCAAAGCTGTAGATGAGGGTAAGGTGGTTCACGCAGCCTATCTTGACCATGCCAAGGCTTTCGATACCATCCCCCATTCTGGAATTATAGCTAAACTCACTAAACTAGGTATAAATCCCTACATCACAAGATGGGTTGCCAACTGGCTCACTGACAGAATCCACACTGTAAAAGTTGCAGACTCCAAACTGACCTCAA
This sequence comes from Protopterus annectens, assembly GCF_019279795.1. Classification (NCBI taxonomy): domain Eukaryota; kingdom Metazoa; phylum Chordata; order Ceratodontiformes; family Protopteridae; genus Protopterus; species Protopterus annectens. The sequence goes on along the minus strand of NC_056732.1, from coordinate 504,753,090 downwards.
AGCAGTGACAAGTGGAGTACCACGGGGTTCTGTCCTGGGACCTCTCCTGTTTGGTATCTACTTCTCTGAAGTACAGGCTAACACAGAAGGCCTCTGGCTAATGAAGTTCCCAGATGACTGCAAACTAGGAGCCATAGTCTAATGATGTGGACATCCTACAGAAGCGCCTCACTGAGAAAGATGCCTGGTGTCAGAGCCATGGCCTCAAGCTCAATGCCAACAAGTGCAGTGTCATCCCCTTTGGTAAAAATTCTGTACCCATGAACTACCACATAGGCAGCAAGCTACTTAACACCGAATCTGTGATGAGACCTTGAGACCCAGGTGGACAGTAGTCTCTCCTTTGATAGTCACATCGCCACAGTAGTCAGGAAGTCCTTCTACGTAGCACACCTCATCATAAAATGGTTCTCATCCAGGAAAAAAGAGGTCATTGTTACCCTCTACTCGACACTTATTAGACCCATTATAGAGTACAACGCCTCTTCTGGAATGTACCTTACAAGACATCTGCAGCAGCTGGAAAGACCACAGAAGTACCTCACAAAGAGGATTACTGGCCTCAAACAAATGTCCTACACTGACCACCTCAAAAAACTCCAGCTTTTCTCCGTAGCATATCGCCTACTTTGAGGTGATCTCTGCCTAACATATAAAGCTATGTCAAACCCAGAGCTGTTGGACATGCTACACCTAAAGAAATTCCAATCCCTCCGAGCTACATGCTCTAGGGACCTAAACCTTGTCACCACAATAAACAGGACATGCTGGAGGGATAGATTCCTGTCCCAGAGACTTCCCATACTCTGGAACAGGCTACCCATCTATGTCAAGCAAAGTTCTTCATTAGCACTTTTCAAGAAAAATCTTGATGAGTGGATGGGAAATAGGAAATACACCTCGGGGATCACTTCTGTGTCTCTGCTCGGTAGTGGCACAGGAAAATAACTTTCTTGGGTGGCATTAGCCAGCTAACCTTGTTGACTAGGCTTACGTAGGCCCTTGGGCCGAAAGCCTAGTACCAACCTATGAACCTATGAATCCATGCAGGTTAAGCAGAAACTAACGTGTACATTAAATATATCACTGCTATTTTGATTCAAGATTATGTACATTTTAATTAAAGCAACTGTCTTTCACAACAGTCTTGTCATAAAATGTCAATGTATAAAGCATTCTTTGCTTTAAAGAGTAGTTATCACTAACTCTGTAAGAAAAACAATAACAACTGAAGTAGGTCACAAATTCATCAGTCTTCTAAAAAGTTAAATTTCTAAGAATTTCAAAAAGTAATACTATATATGTTCTAATTATTGTTCCAATATTTGATGATTTGATGTACCTTTTAAAATCTATAGATGTCTGTTTAGTCCTTGATAGACTATTCCATGTTTTAACCCATGGTATTGTGGTATAGAAAATAATTTTAGTTTTGTGTATGTGGGTGTGCATACATGTTAGTATAGCCGAAAAAAGGGGAAGTGCATAAAATCACGTGTGTGTGTGTGTGTGTGTGTGTGTGTGTGTGTGTGTGTGTGTGTGTGTGTGTGTGTGTGTGTGTGTGTGTGTGTGCATGCACAGAGGAGTCTAAATTAAAGCATGCAATAGAATGGGGTAGGACTGAAAAATATGTACATAATTAAGGTGTCTGTGTGCGCATGTGTGCGTTTGTGTGTGTCAGATCTATTTTTTCATCTGAGGTGTTCTACAGTATGTATGCAGATGACTTGAAATTGGGTAAACTCTTTGCATGTGTTACAGATAGGGCAGGTCTGTAAAAGAACCTGATTAAATTGACCATTTGGGCACAGGAGAATAGTCTACTGATAAATACATCAAAAACTAAGGATATGATATCTGGAAGACATAAACTGAAAGGTGAATATTTAATACAGCACGCAGTGATTGCAACTGTGGATTCATTTGAGGTCCTGGGTATATGGGTAGATCCTGCTTTGAGTTGTTTAATTATATCTACCAACTGGATAATGATAGTTATAGAACTATAGGCTGTATAAAAAGATTTATAAAGTCTAGGAAATCAGAAATGATAAAGTCATTGTTTGCAAACTTGAGTATGAATTAACAATATGGAAATCTTGTAAGAAAACAAGTATGAGTACACCAGAAAGAGTACAGCGGAAATATACCAAGGGCATCCATGATGAATACGCTATCATGGACAGGCAGTTTTCCATCATCTCTCTGGTCAGTCTGATAGCCATGGGCATCCTGAGCAATGCAGCAATTTTCTCCAGTATACGGACAACCACTTACTCCTAAAATAAACACTTTATGTGAGTGATGTAGTTACACTATGAAACTGGAGGCAAGACACTCACATAAGGACAAATTGAATGCCAAACAGGTTGTCAACAGACAGACACACTTCCCCTGCACTCACCAAGCTGAATAAGGAACAGGTTACTGTTAGTTGGGTGCCAGGATCTGTCAAGTCACTCAAGCTCACTCAAACCCACTCAAACATAAGTCAATCAACTGCAATTACCAATATGACTCTGTCATAGTCCAGCTGGGGGTGAATGACTTGAGGCCTACCACACTGGACTATATGAAGAGAGACATGACTGAGCTCTCAGACTGTGTGTCATAGACAGGTATAAGCCTAGCCTTAAACACCAATCTACTTTCTTCAAAGGTGATGCCACAATACAAACAAAAAATGACTGACTTTAACAACTGGCTTAACTTCTGGTGTCAGTCCAAGGGGATCAAGTACCTATTGGCCTAGGAAGACATGGTCAACAGGCCATGCTGCTTTGCCAGAGATGGTCTGCACCTGTCTCCTGTAGGCTTTTTGATACTGGCAAAGGTATTAGCCACCCTATTATCCCTTTTTAGGCAGTGTCAAAATAACCAACCTCCCAACATAACAAAATCCTCTCTATGCAAACTCAAGGTACTGCTGCTTAATGCTAGGAGTCTAAACAAGAAACTGCACTCCTTGTAAGCACTCCTCACTTTGGAAGATGCTGACATCTGTGCAGTCATTGAGACATGGTTCTAACGCATGGAAAGCACCCTGGCCATGCAAGGCTACAATGCCTTCCATATGTTCAGACCACAAACTCAGCAAGAAAAAACAATAGAGGTCCTGTATTCATTTTCATTAAGGATAAGTACACCTTGAGACTGCTCAAACAGTATGACTCTCTAGAGCTACTCTGTATCCAGTTAAGCATACGTCAAGCCCCCTATCACATCATAGCTAGCCATAGGTCCCCCAACTTGAAACAGGAAAAGTGTACCACATACCTGGTCTTACTGGAGCTACTTGCCATACAGCCCATCACCTTACTCATTGGTGATTTTAATTATCCTACCATCAACTAGGAAACATACATGACCACAAACGGCTCAGAGGTTCTTGGACTTTGTCAATGCAAATGCTGTGGAACAGCTAGTCAGCACACCCACAGGAGGCTCTAATGTCCTGGACACAGTACTCACTGATATCGGAGAGCACTGTACCCCCCCCCCCATCTGATGTCCTCACTGGTAAGATCAGACCATAAATCAGTCTTGTTTGATGTAATTATAGGGCCAGATACCCTATCAAGCTCAAAAATGTTTAAAAATATTCCAAAGACAAATTACCTCCTACTAAATGATGGTATAAGAAGTTTCAAAGCCCCCTCGAACACAGATAACATGAAGTCCTATGCAGAGATGTACAGCAATGCCCTATATAACCACTTAAGTAGTTGTACAAGAATCAGATGTACCTGAACAGATTAAAATCAGGTCCTGAAAGTAAGATAAAATAAATACCGAACTAACACGGCTGGAGGCAATCACTTTATTAAAACAAAGAGAAAGTAGGTGCTTTCGCAATTGACAAATCACTTCATCAGACTGATTAAATCCAAAGAACAGTATACCTTTATACAAACACTAAACCAATCAACTGTGAAAATGCATTCATTAGAGAGTAGACAGGTGGATAAAGGAGGCAGTATAGTAGTGCTTGATAAGGCTTTGCATCTAACACAGATGAGGAAGTTGCTTCATGGTGTAAACACTTATATTTGTGTTTCTAGAATTATTGTTAATGGTTTAATGGAAAAAGTATCTTTTTAATTTTTGATTAACTTATGACTGGTCAGATCTGTGAGAAGTTATTCAATAATTTTAATGCTGAACACCCACTTATTCCCACCACATATGGACTTCCAAAAAATGCACAATAGTTTGGAATGTCCGCCTATGAGGCCAGTTGTATCAGGTAAGGGCTGGTGCACTGAGCCTTTGTTGATTTTTATTGAGAAAAATTTACGCCCACTATTAGATGAATGTGACACTGTGCTGAAAGACACTAAATTGTTCTTACATAGGTTACATGATAAAACTCTGAATATGGGTAATGATTATGTTTTAGTTACATTAGATATCGAATCTCTTTTTACGGTCATCTCAAATGAATAGGGAGTAGAGAGTATTAGAGCTTTCTTGAATAATAGGCAATGTTTTACTAATGATAAAGTGAGTTTATTGTGTACATTTTTGGAATTTGTACTGGAGAACAATGTTTTTCTTTTTTAGCAAGATTATTTTATACAAAAGATTGGCGTGGCCATGGACACTGCTTGTGCCAACAGCTACGCCAACCTAGTATTAGTACAATGGGAGATGACAAATTTGATGCAACCCAGTGTTTTCTCTGAACATATAGCCTGGTACATTCATTTTGTCGATGATATTTTTTTGTTATGGCAAGATTCGTTAGAGCTGTTGCGAGACTTTATTACTTTTATGCATAGTACCACTAACTTTCTTAAATTTACATATAAGTATTCCTTTGATAAGATAGAATTCCTAGATGTAAAGATCAGGAAAGTGGATTTAAATCATCTGTCTATGAGTGTTTATAGAAACCCTATGAGGAAGAATAATTTTTTGCATAAACATAGTATGCATCCGAGGCATGTTACTCTCAACGTAATGAAAGGACAGGTTTATAGATTGATGAGACTACATAATGATGACTCCCAATTACAGGAGGCCATTAGCAACCTTAAGAAAGATTTTTTTAAATAGGGGTTACAGTGAAAGCGAAATTGATCTCTCCATCTCTCATGCATGGAAAGAAAGAGAAGGGAGATGCAGATACTTTAAACACACTGCCTGTCCGAAATGATATGTTTAGGGTCTTGTTGCAATACTCGAGTGATATCAGTAACTACTGTGCAATTATAAAGAATCATTGGAACATTCTATACACTATAGATGAGTTGAAAGGGGTGATAGGTCATTCACCACACTTCTCATTTAGGAACAATAAATCATTGAAGAAACATCTTTGTTATAGACAACAATGTTATACTAAAAGAGTTGAATCCAGTAGGTTAGGTGCATAAGCTTGCAGGATGTGTTTAGCATGTAAATATATTCTTTCAGGTCCTAGATATACACACATGTTTGTTCATTTTAAAATAGAGCTAGATTTTTATGCAGATTGTAAGACCATCAACATTGTCTATTTTAGCAGTTGTCAAATCTGCCATGCTTTTTACATAGGAAAAACTAATAGGTCACTGAAAAATATCCTTGAACATTATAGGAACATCAGGAATAAAAAAGACTCAAATGTACTGGCCAACATATTATACAGCATGGGCCTAAACATATTTTTAAGTTTTTAATTTTACAAGTTTTGGATGTTAGCCTCAATGGGGGAGACTTAGTGAATCGGACAGAGGCAGCAGAATCTAAATGGATTCTACTTTTCAACGCAGAGAAACCCCCAGGATTGAATGGGATGCTCATCCTTAAACTTTTTTTAAAAGAACGTCCACTCAAACATTGAACAGCATTTATTGTTGTTTCTGATGTGTTTTTATTAATTGTTTGTTTTAATCTAGTAAAACCTTTTATGTTTTTACAGCTCGTGTTTTTCAGCTCTTTATGGGTATTTGTAAGGGTTGTTTTTAAATGTTTAATTGATTGCATTTCTCTTCACAGTTGATTGGTTTAGTGTTTATATAAAGGTATACTGTTCTTTGAATTTCATCAGTCTGATGAAGCGATTTGTCAATCGTGAAAGCACTTACTTTCTCTTTGTTTTAATAAAGTGATTGGCTCCAGCCGTGTTAGTTCAGTATTTATTTTATCTTATTTTCTGGAATTCATTTGTGTACCGTACCTCATCCTGTTTCTGGTTATTTTTGTTTTATTTTAAAATCAGGTCCTACCAAAAAAAAAAAAAACAAGCCACCCTGGTGGACCCCTAGTATAAACAAGCTATACAACAACAGAAAGAAACTAATGTCCAAGAACAAGAGGGAACTGGCTCGGAGGAAGAGAACCCTCTCTAGCTGAAACAAACAAAATAGAGATTTTGTCAAGTCCTCCAATGCTAATTATGAAGCTAATTATGAATTATAAAGGAAGTATGATTCCTTTGGGAAAGCTGATATCCCTGCTAGGTAAAGTACCTTATAGACAGCACCCCCCTAATTGCAGACCCAGTGGTGCGTGATCTGGTACTCAGGTTGATAGCAATCTGAACTTTGACCACCATGTATTCACAGTAGTAAGGAAATCCTTCTATGTGACACAACTTATAAGTAAAGGTATCGCATCTAGATCTAGGGATATTATAATTCCATTATACTTGGCCCTCATCAAACCAATGATTGATTACAGTGCTCCCTTTTGCATGTACCGCATCAGACACCTGCAACAATTGGAGAGGCCGCAGAGGTTTCTCACCAAGAAATTACAGAGTACACAAAACTAGTCTTATGTGGAAAGACTGAAAGTTCTGTTACTGAATTCTGTCTCCTACAGGTTGGTAAGGGGCGACCTGTGCCTGGCTTGCACGGCAGTCTCTGACCTGGCCCTGATGGAAATGCTACACATTTGTAAATCAAACTGCAGGAGGTTCACTTGCTCCAGGGATCTTAACCTAGCCTCTGACATGGACAGGTCATGCTGGAGAGAGATATATCTCCTAGAGGCTGTCACTTCTGTGGAGCAAACTTTTAATTCATGTGAAACAGAGTCCCTCCCTGACCTTCAAATGCAGCCTAAAAAAATGAATGGGTGATGCTCATGTCCCTTCTGGATACAGGAAGTTACTATTAAAAACCATAGATCATTAATAGACCTTTACCTCTGTGAACTTCACTCACCTAACCATCGACAACTGTGATAACTCGGGATAAATATGGCTGGGCATATAACGGCTCTAGTGCCGTTAGCTTAGTAACCTTCTATGAACCTATGGACCTATGAAATTTAAGTTATTATGAAATACTGAAATATCTGAACTTGTACAGTGTCTCATGTAGATATTTAAGAGGAGACCTTACTCAGGTATCTTGAACATTTAGAGACAACTACCTCTGGGAAAGTTTGGGGTTATCAAAAAGTACTAGAGAATCATCAGACCACCTATGTAGAAGATTCTATAGGAATGAGAAGTGTACTAACGGAGTCTCAGAGCGAGTAGCTGATGCATGAAATAGACTACCAAATTACATTAAACAAAGCAGTAGTTTAGATACTTTTTAAGAATGCTTATTATGAGAACAACCTTTTCCGTATATTGGCAGGCTAGAAGGGCATTAATGCCAGTACTTGAAATATTTGTATGTATGCATGTATGTGTGTGTGTGTGTGTGTGTGTGTGTGTGTGTGTGTGTGTGTGTGTGTGTGTGTGTGTGGGTGTGTAGGTGTGTTGTGTCTGACAAGAAAGATATTTGAGATAAGTGCCATGTTTGTGATGGACAGAGAGGTAATAAACTAGAGCACGGTATAGAAAGGGTTAGGAATTCCTATGTGAGAATCTGTATATTGCTAGTTTCCATTTATGAAAGCAGTACTGATGTTCATTCTTTGGGGCTCCTGCATACCTCTCAACTCCTTTGCTTATTAATTCTGTTGAAACACAAATATAATGTGGGTCAGAGGGTTAAAATCTGGATCAATTTTTAAATGCTACTGCAATTCTGTTTAATGTTAATAGAACTACAGGTTTTGCATCAACATGCATTTTCTGGTCAATAAGAAATATGCAAGTATAATGTCTGTCATTATTGACTGACTAATCCTTAGTGATTTATCAGAAAATCAAATTTTTTGTGGGGAAAGGTCAACAAGTACAAGGCAAAATCATGGGAATTCTGCAAAATTCAGGACAACTGAGGTGTATGGGCCCTTGGGGAGCCTGGAATTAAGCAGCATACTTTGCTAGGGATCATTGTAATTCAGATAGCTTTTTACATATTGATGTATTGCCGTCAGAGGTGAGGTAATGGGAGATTTTCAGACAATTTGATGTGAACAGACACACTCAGTGAAACATAAAGTGTTAATCCTAGGTATTTGAAATGGAATAAGTGTCAATGATCTGACTGAAATACGTATATGTTGTTGCAAGACTAGGTGAGTTATTAAGTTCTAAGGTACTGTCAACGAGCATGTCATTAGTTTGCCTAGCACTTACAGAGTTTTAGCAGAGTAGACAGCCACCACAAAAGTTTATATGAGCAATGTTTCAAGGTTTGAGCTTTGCCTCTCTTTTTAGGCACATACTTCATTTTGTTTTTTATTTATAGTATTGTTTCTTGGGTTCAAAACTTGACATGCACCAAAGCCCAGATTAGTGTTTCTTGTAGCTACCTGAAGAATTTAAATTTCTGCTTCCACCAAAATTTACAATTCACCTAAAGTTTACTCTGACCAATACTCAGTTGAGAGTGCTGATATCAAGACCTCCACAAAATTGCAGGAAATGTAAAATTAGATGTGGTACTGTGACATTTAGATATGTGGCTTTCAATGTTTGATATATCACTATTATCTTTTGTGAAAATTAACATCTCAAGGCACCCAATGTTTGTGTGTTTACCATGTTCTAATAATAATAGTGAAGGTATTAGACAAAATGTCCACTGCTGATCAGCTGTGAAATAATTTACTATGGCTATCTATGAAACTGTCTTCTTCATCCAACCTTATTTATTTCTCAGCTTCATCAAACTATTTATTATCTCATAATGTATGTTTGAAATGATGAGCCTAACTGGAAAGCTTTAATGAGATGATGGAGTTTACAAGTTTTCAGCATATCATGAGCAGTGTAACAATATGTGAAATGGAAGACAGTGCTGTGTAATGGTAAAATGTACTTTATATCACTCATCATAGGAAACTACTATGTTAACGACCCCAGAGGGGGCTTTTTAAGCCAAGCCCTGCTTCCCAAAGGGAAGAATCAAAGCCTGCACCTTACATGCATAATGTAAACAATTTAATTCTTATGCCAACCCCCAACCCATAATTTAGATTAGATAATTGAAAACCAATTTAAATATTCTAAAAACTACAGTTTCCTTGTTAAGAAGTAAGTTCTCCATGGACACCAGTATTTGAATGAGATTCTTCATTAGCTGAATCAGTAGTGTTCAGATTTTAAGTCTTGTCTTTTGTACAAATGACATGGTAAATAATTTAAAATATAAAAAGAAAAATAACCATGACAGATAAAAAAAAAATCTCACAATGACATAAACGTAAATTATGAAATAAAAGAGATCAGCTTACACAACCAAAAGTAGATACTTTAATATAAGGTAAACGTTTTCAAGCCCAATAGGGGCTTCATCAGACCATATAAAAACATTAGTGAACAAATACATTTACATACTCAGTTAATGCAACAATGCATGTATCTTAAGTGTAGGTCTTAAAGGAACAGTATAATTCAATCCTGAGCCTTTATCAGTTTCTTCTACTTCTTCTCCTTTCGGCATTTCCCATTAGGGGTTGTCACAGCAGAACAATGGTCCGCAGAATGATTGGCAGTGGAGTTTTACGGTATCAAGTTTCCAGCCTGGTGCCCAACCTTCCACAGAAGGCACACACATGCACACAACTCACACCTAGGGGCAATTTAGAGTGTCCCATCCACCTACAGCATGTCTTTGGGATGTGGGAGGAAACCGGAGCACCCAGAGGAAACCAACGGGACTGCAGGGAAAACATGCAGACTCTGCACAGAAGGCACCCCAGCAGAGAATCGAAAATAAACTTTGCAGATCTAAAATCCATTTCAGTTCTATTAGTGTAATCACCACATCTCAATTCAACATTAAGAAGCTGTAAAACAAAAAATGTAAAAGAATGTCCTTTACCTACAGTGCATTTATGTTTAGCCAGTGCATTCAACATCTTCTCTCTCCTGACATCATACAAATGTTCTGGGATACGTTCTTTAAAAGAACGACTGATCTTACCCACACCAAAACAAAAGCAGAATGTACACTGGTCTAAATACACTATATCTGTGTTATTACAGTCTGCCTAAAAACTAAATTTATATAACCAATCAGTATCAAGATGTAAAAAAACTGATGTGGACTGGACATACTTACAGGAACTACATAATCTACAAGAATCAGTGCCCAGCCATTCAGAAATTGAACAAGGACAGCTATGTTGACTATAACATGTTGACATTTGAGAGATGGACCATTCTTAAAAGAAGACGTGGACTGATTACCCAATGACTTCTTAAAACCTTCGTCAACCATCAGGATTGACCAATTCTCCTTTACAACATCACAAACAAAATTGATATCATTAGAATATGTCAAAACAACTCTAGACATATCCATATTTGAATCACCCTTCTCCCGTTTCATCAGGGCACCAGGCTCTGAAAAGATGGGCTTCTTTAAAGTGTGTCTATGCGAGGAAACATTGTTGATAACACTATCAGTCTCTGCAATTGAATAACCTTTGTCTAGAAAGTCCCTGTGCATATCAGTAAAGACTGTAAAGAGGGTTCTATCATCATTATCAAGTCTCACAGCTCTAATAAACTGACCCTTAAGGACATTCCTATAAAAGTGGCGAGGGTGGAAACTTACCCTATGTAAAATATTATTTTTCGTGCACAGTTTCCTATATGAAGTAGTAGAAATATTAGCTACATTATCTGTGATCACAAGGACGTCCAAAACCTTAATAGATTTATCAGGGTGTTTAACATTAAACTTCAAAAATGAGGTAGTGCTATGTAAATAGTCAACAAACACATACAATGCTCTAAGATACCCAGTCCATACAAGAAAAGTATTATCCACAAATCGTCCATAAATAATTTACAGTTGACTAAGTTTACTTGCTATAAGAGTAGATGCCCCAATAGGTCACTATAACAATATGGAATGCATCCTGCCAAGAATCAGATATCCATCCAGTCTACAAAGGTTTGAATTCCTTGCTTACACACCATATCTACTCTTAGCTCAAGAGTATGTACTAGTACAAGGGAAAAGTACAGGTGTGCCAAAATTCAGAGCTTTCTTCCCCAAAGGGGGAACCTGAAGCCAGAAGCCCTACAAACATTTCATCAAAAGAAGATGATGATGATTCTTAGAAGTCCTTCATGCATGACTTTTGCAAATAAAATAAGCTTATTGCTCTTCTGGGATACAAAGATATCTCTCAATTTCTATCCCAACCAGTCAAAGCAGCCACTGGCAAAGGAGTTATCCCTTCTTAGCTTGAATATGGGCTCCCAGTTTTTGCTTCTGCCTCCAAGAAAAACATTGCCACACTCCAGACTATCTGTAACAGCAGCTGGTGATTCATTACAAACTCACTTCTCTGTGAGCATCATTGTATCACCCTAGAAATAGCCAAATGGCTACCCATAAAACAAAGATCTAACCTACTGTTAGGATCCCAACTCTGCAAACTACTCCAGCATTTACTCCCCTTGCAGTTTGACTTCATGAAAAAACCTCCTCATACAACCTGAGACACGACTCACAAACCACACAAACTCTCATCACCCCTAAAACTAAACTCCACAGCACTTCACATGCATTCTCCTCTCAGGCACTTACTCTTTGGAAAGCTCTCCCATTGATATTAAGGAAATCACTTATTCCAGATGCTGAATGCAACTCAAAAAGCACTTCTACATCCAAGCCAAATAGTCCTGCTTCAAAACAGGATATATCATCCTTTCTGAGTATCTACTCCTCTCTCAAGATTCACTGAAGATTGGCCCACTTTATAAACTAATATACATATTGTACATTACACTCTGACTGTATATTATACTGTGCTTGTTCACTAGAATGCATATACACAGTTTTTTATTGCTTCCATTTCTGTATTTTTTGTTTGTGAAATGTTTTGAATTTCATTCAGACTATCTATTAAATTGGTCAATATTGATCAGTGCACTACCTTGATGAACAAATATAAAGAAAGAAAGAAACCCAGTAAAGACTGGCAAGCAATACCAGGAGATCGGTGATAAAGTTAGGTACCTTACCCCAGCCTGGGTAAAGTAGGAAAGAAAGAAAAAGAGGGATGGTAGGAAGCTGCTAATACTGTAACAATGACCTATTTGAACATCTACTGTTATGAGTTAAGAGACAGGATCAGAATTGTCTAGACATAGTAAGGCCTTGCTGAGTCTAATTATGCTGGCTGTCAAAAAAAAACAGTTACAAGAAAATGGAAATCAAAGTCTAAACCAACTGTACTAGAAGTGAATATAGTAACAGAGATAACACAACTGGAATTGGGATCTTTAAAAGAGCGTAGGAGCAAATTCAGGAAAAATAGGAATTGTGGGAACACAACATACAGGGAAGAAATGAAGTTTAAAAGAAGGCACAGCTTGAATGAGCTACATAATGTTTGACTGACAATGACTGGGTAGATTATAAGTGATGTATAGTGTTTGCAGCTAGGATTGTGTCAATGTAGTTTGTGATGTAAAATGGTTGCAGCTGGGATTATTATGGTTTGTTTTCATTTATATAGATGTATGATTGCCTATGTCATGAGTGATGCAGGAACTGAATAATTAATGTTGCTTAGGCTATATGATATATAACAATATGTGTGATGTATAATGTCTGTAAATTTGAACATGTTAATATGGTTTGATTACTCTTATATAAATATGTTTGTCAATGTCACAAGTGATAATTCAGTAAAGATGTTTAAAAAAAAGAGCTTAGTCTTATTACAGGAGTTTTCATTCTAATAAAATGATGGTATTATAAAGATTTGGTTTACTTTTCTAATTGAAGTTTCTTCCTGTGGATATATTTAAGATAACCAGCTGGGTCTAATACACATGACTGCTGCCATATATTAGCAATCATCTTGTCTCCTGGATACATAGTATATCCAACCTCCTTATCATCGTGTCATCTAGTTCTAAGCTTGTGAACATATATTGACGGTAGCAATTCTTAGTTCATGTATAGCAGGTTGTTTGGTTTTATGTTCAGCTATCTTCCAACAGAACTACCATGGTAAACAAAGCTGGGTAACTGGACACCACTCAGCCAGTAGCTTACTGATGCAGAGCTGCTAGTTTTTATTGTGGGCACACACTAGCCAATAGGAGAACATGCACTTTCCCACCATTTGTATGGGTCCCTGGTGTCCCACCATTTGCATGGGTCCCTGATGTAGGTCATAGTAGGCCGGGTCCTCAACCCGCTTATCACCAGCAAATACCTATCCCCATTTTTGATGATATTATTAACAGGGCCAAATCCCCCAGAGCCAATTTTACACTTGCCAGTAAATGTTTAGCCACGTGAGCCTGACAATTGACTGTTCTAAAGGCTGGAGAAAAGGCTGCATAGACATTTCCCCATACTTAACAAAAATCCCTTCCATCATTGGCTGAAGAAACAGGATTATTAGTAACAAATACTTAGTATGGGGTGCCCCTAGCTAAAGAAAGCACAGACGGATCAGTTACAGGGTTATGACACAGGAATCTTTGGGATCAGAGTACCTTGTAAAGCCTTTTAGGCTTTTTTGGTGCAGGAGGTAGACTGTCTGGGGAAGCACAGTCAGCACTGAAATAATTTTCTATAGCACCAGTAACAAGGGAATGGATCGAGGTTTGGGACTATCTACCTGGAGAAGTTTATAGTACATTTTTTTGAATTTCGCATAACTCTTTCTCTTCCCATTGGAAAAGATCATTCATTCTACCTATATTGTCTGAAAAAGGTCTTTCCTTTACAAGAAATTCTGATTACATATTCTTAGTCACATTTTTGATTCGAAAGAGTCAGGAGAAGACAACTGTAAAGCATAGTTTGAGTCTTATCTAAACACTGCCAGAAAGAGTGGAAAACCTTTTAATTTTTAAATGAGAAGAGGCTGAGGAAATAGAATTCAAAGACTGAAAGGCTTTGAAAAATCTGTTGGCAAACCATACAGTTCCTCCTTGCTTCTTTTTCAGAGAGTGTCGAAGGAGGAGTAGTACATTTAGTCTTTTGAATTTTCCTTCTAGGAGTGCCCAAAGATTTACTCCTGGTTAAATCGGACATAAGGACTTGCATCTGTAAACCTGGTACCCCTTTCCTCACCAGCACTTGAGGGATACTGTCTTAACCATCCAAAACTCACTAAGCATGGTTCTCCCTTCTTGGTGGTTAGCATACATCTACCCCTTTTGGACATGCTAGGCTTCTTTCCCTTAGTAGCTTCCCTGGTAGCAGCACCAAAGGGGACAGAAGAAAGAGACAGACAGTCCAAGGACTTCAATAAGGTACAATGGAGTCATCCATCAGGAAACAGGGAATATAGGGTGAAGACAAAGCAACCTCAGAAACCTATTTGACCATTTTTTTCTTAGGAGCCAAAAGGGAAACATCCGAGATACTAGAGCAAGAGTCCATTAACAGCTGTGTGAGGGCCTTAAGTCACTGGTTCTCAGGATTTATACTATGGCTATTATGTCAACTTCTTATTGTCTTGGGAGTAAAGGATGAACAGATGTTACAACAGCAGATGTTGTGAGACTCTCCTAGACAAAATAAGCAAGCTGTGTAGCAATCTTTATAAGTAATTTATCTTCCACACAGACAAGTCCATTTTCTCCTAGACATAAGAAACAGATTCATACAAATTTTATAGAAAAATGGAAGGCTATTACCAAAGGGATACTTATCTGCCTAAAAGTTTCAAACAAGCTAATCACTAACAAACTGAAGACTCAGTGAAGACCGAGTCTTAAAGAAATCTTCAATGGCAAGAAAGTTCTGAGTTTAGCAGCCATACATTTGCTTTTATACCAGCATGCCCTCATGCTTCTTTTGATGGGTGGTGCATGCAGAAGGTACCGAAAAGCTTTCAAATTTGCCAGACATACAATGCTTGAAGAGTACATCTCATATAGCTTTCTACTGCAACAATGATCTAATGATGAGTATCAATGATGACATAAGTCACAACAAACATTGAGAGAGAAAATGACAACGATTATGAGACAGGAAGCCGGAGTGATGAAAGCAGGAAAAAAGTGAAACTGAAAATGAATATATTTTAGTGACTATTAATCAAAGACCTGCTTATGAGAAAGATGACGATAAAAAATGTGAAATGGAAAATGAAGCAAAGCAATGGGGTATATAGGTTAGATACACAAACAAAGAAAATATATGATTAGGAATTGATGAGAATGTACATTATGAAGAAATAAGGAATAAAATAAAAACACGTTGAATATGACAATTAAAACATGAGGAAAGAGTGAAGGATTAATAAGAAAAGAAAAGAAAAAGAAAATCACCAAAATTTTCAAGAGTGGAAAAAAAAATTTTATACTAAAATCAGTTTATGTTAATTGTGCAAAAAATAATTCAAGAAAGTTGTGCATACCAGAGCAGTGGAGATAGTCGGATGCACATGTTATATTGTTATTGGATTCTAGTTTTATGTCAAAAGAAATAAGAATACAGACATAGAAACTATCGGGCAACAAGAAACTATTTGTCCCCAAAATCGTTTTGAATTTACATTCTGATTTGTGTTCAGGTATAGCACCAATATTCAGTTAATGAAGAGGTACAGTATTATATAACCGTTAAGGTTGGAATGGTATCTGTGGTGGGTGCAAGAATTAAATGGAGAGTGTTAAGCATTACTGAGATTTATGCACATGCATCAGTGAAGCGTACAGAACAATTGTGTGAAGTTCCTAAGCTATGTATTATGGTAAACATATACATGGTACTACCATTTGACTTTAATTGTGATCTGTGAAAAAGAATGAAGACGGTTTCTTACGATGTGAAGAAGTGAAGTTTTAAAATGTCAACTTTTATGTCTGGGTAGGGAAAAGAAAGGACATATACATATTTGGGGCATATTTTAGGACAGAGGTGGATTATATCATAACACTATATTTTTTTAAGAAAAGGAAATACAGTCAATAATACAATAATAGCTGGTTTTGCAGAAGAGCTGACAACATGGATGAATATCAGGGGAAAGAAGAATGAATTAAAAGAAGGAAGGAATAAAAAGCAGCTGAAGGAAAATTAGTAGGTAAAAATACTGACACAAGAAAATATACGGTAATCATTTGAAGTGTCAGGACCAGCTGGATCAAGTCTCAAAACACAAAGACTAAACAGCCAAAAACACGGACACATACTTATTAAGATTAAGATAGCCATTTCCCAGAATACTCAAATTTCTCAGAGATATGGTAATCTTGCAATTGGTTTATATAAGTTTGTGGGTTGTGAGGGTCTTGCTCCCCCGACATCGAGGATGGGATACAGATGGGCTTGCCCCAATGCTAAAAAGAAATTTAAAGGAAAACAGTGATGTTCGAGATTTGCTCTTTTCCTGAGGTTTTGGTCTTTTTTTTTTCAGCATGTTGGCACTCGGCATTTAGAATAGCGACATTTCAGTTGGAAGACAAATATACAGCTATGTGTGGCCTATCTTGCAATGAGACCTTTCTATCATTCTTGGAAGGAATATTGCTTTTAAAAATAAATATAAAAAGGTATTTCTGCATACAGAAAGTGAATGCATAAAATAAGAAAATAAAATGTAACAATTTTTTGTGGAGGAGTTGGAGGTGTGGTATCAGTCCAGGGAGATCCGGTATCTGTCAGCCTGGGATGCTATGGTAGACAGAGCTCGCTGCTTTGCTACAGATGGTCTGCACCTGTCCCACTTAGGCTTTTAGATACTGGCAAAGGCCTTGCCTCCCCCCATAGTTACTTTTTAGCAATATCAAAACAACAAATTTTTCAAGGTAACAAAATGTAATCGAGACAAACTCAGGGTTGAGCTGCTTAATGCTAGGAGTTTAAACACAAAACTGCACTCCCTGGAAGCATTCCTCACCTTAGAGGATGCTGACATCCGTGCAGTTACTAAGACATGGTTCAAGGCCACTGAGAGCACCCCAGCTGTACAAGGCTACAATGCCTTCTACACATTCAGACCTCAAAATGAGTGTGTAGGAACTGAATGTGGAGCTTTATCCATCTTCATTAAAACCGAATACACTTCAAGACTGGTCAAAGAGCATGACTCTGTCAAACCACTCCATGTCCAACTAAGTATTGGATAAGTAGCATACCATATCATTGCTAACTACAGATCCGCCACCATGAACCAGGATAAGCACACCGCCTACCTTGATTTACTGGAATCCCTTGCCATACAGCCCAGCACCTTAGTCATGGGAGATTCCAACTATCCTTCCATAGACTAGGGGACATACACAAGCAAAAACTTGCTTGCCCAAAAGTTCCTGGACTTTGTTAACACAAATGCTCTGGAACAAATAGTCTGCACCCCCATTAGGGGCTCTAATGTTCTGGACATAATACTCACCAATATTGGTGTGGGGGGGGGTCACTGTACTTCCCCATGCGTGACACCCTTGATGGTTAGGTCAGACTACAAATCAGTCTCTTCTGAAGTAACTACTGGAACTAACACTCTCAGAGGAACAAAAATTATAAAATTTCTCACCAAAGCTAACTACAGCCTACTAAGCTATGGTATAAAAAGCTTCAAACCACCCACAATCACAGACATCAATGATCACTATGCAGAAGTGTATGCAAATATCCTGTACAAGCATTAATGTGACTGCATAAACTTTGCTGCACCTGACCAGATCAAAACCAGGTCTTCCTGTAAAAACAAACCACCGCGGTTGACTTCAAGTATAAACAGATTATATGACAAGAGGAAGAAACTGTTGTGCAAAAGCAAGAGGGATATCACTCTGCACAGGAAGAGTTCCCTCCTAAGCCTAAACAGGAAAATCAGGAATCTTATAAAGTCTTTTAAAGCAAATTATAAAAATAAAATTGTATTCCTAACCAAGGATAATCATAAGGCATTCTTTAACTAAGTCCAAAGTCTAAATGGGAATATCCAGCAATATGACAAACTGGTTGTAGATGGGAACACTCATACTGCACTGAAAGATATCACCAACCTGATAGCTGACAGATTCAGTGCAAACTTCACCCCCCCCCCCACATCCCCACCTACCATATCCCAAAGCATACCTGATATCAGCCCTCTGCCTAGTATCTCTAAAGGCAAGGTCATCTCTGCACTCACCAAGGCCAAAAACATGGCCTCAGTGGGACCAGATAATACCCGAGGTTGTTTATTAAACAATCTAAAACAAGATCTAGCAGAACAACTTGGCATTCTCTTTAATCATAGTTTGAGAACTGGCTATGTTCCTGTAGAATGGAGAACAGCAATAATCCCCCCCCCCCCCGCACAAAAGGGAGACCATCAACTGACCCTAGGAACTACAGACCCATAAGTATAACTAGTCCCATCTGCAAGGCCATGGAAAGAATTATCATGGACCTTATTAACAAGGACATAGGTGACCTCCAAATGTGAACCCAATCCAGTTTGGCTTCATTAGGGGTAGACTATGCTTATTAAACCTGGTAGACTTCTTTAAAAATGTCACCAAAGCCATGGATAAAGATAAGACAGTGCACACAGCCTATCTTGACCTTGCCAAGGCTTTCAACACAATTCCCCACCCTGGCATCATTGAGAAACTTTTCCAGATAGGGATTAACCCTTTACTAGATGGGTATCCAATTGGCTCACTCATGGAACATGCTCTGCCAAAACTGGTGACTCCACCTCCACCAGTAGACCCATTACCAGTGGAGTACCACAGGGGTCTGTGCTGGGTCCCTTACAGTTTGGCATCTATTTTTCAGAATTCCAGGCCAAAGTTGATGGCCTTTGGCACACAAAGTTCATTGATGATTGCAAACTTGGAGCAGTCATTGAGTCCCCCAGTGAGGTCAACATATTACAAGAAGGGCTAACACAAACAATTGATTGGTGCCAAATCCATGGTCTAAAACAAAATGCAAAAAAAATACATTATTATTCCATTTGTCAAAATGGAATTCCCTACAAATTACAATATTGACAGCACCCTCCTGAGTTCCAACTCAGTGGTGTGAGACTTGGGAACACAAGTTCATAGCAATCTGAAGTTTGACCACCAAGTTTCCACAGTGGTGTGGAAAGCCTTCTGCATAGCGCACCTCATAAGCAAAAGTATAGCATCCAGGTCAAGGGATGTTATAATTCCATTGTACTCGACCCTCATCAGACCATTAAAAGAGTACAATGCCCACTTTTGTATGTACCTCACCAGACATCTGCAGCAGCTGGAGAGACTGCAGAGGTTTCTCACTAAAAAAATACCACAATACCAAACCATAACTAATCTGGACAGGCTGAAAGCCTTGTCACTTTATTCTGTATCTCATAGGCTGCTGAGTGGTGACTTGTGCCTGGCCTATAGGGCAAGCTTCAACCCTGCCTAATGGAAATGCTGTACAGCCACAGGTCAAATGGCTCAAGAGTCACTCACTCTAGGGATCTCAATCTAGTTTGTGACATTAACAGATTATACTGGAGAGACAGGTATGTCTCATTGAGACTCCTGCTTCTCTGGAATAGACACCCTATTCACATAAAACAGAGCTCCTCACTGACCCTATTCAAATCCAGCCTAGATCATTGGATGGGAGACCACAAATTCTCCCTGGGGTGGCACCTGTGTCCCTCATTGACAGGGGTAGCCAGTGATGATGACAGATGCACTCTGTTCATAAACTCATTCTGCAAACTATCTGAAAAAGAACAAATGGGGATACTTGAGATTAACATGGCTAGTTCTGCAAACACTCTAGGGTCGCTAGCCTAGTAACCTCCTATGAACCTATGAACCTCTGGATAAAACATTAAAAAGGAGTGCAAGTCATTATTTGTGTTGAGAAGTCAAATACATGAAGAAAATAAAGAAAAATTTCAGAAATTATTATATAAGCAAAACTATTTAGAAGGAAGAAAAGAGATATTTCAATTTTAAGCAAAAACTGCAAGAAAAGATTTACGTATAATAATATCATTAAAAGACAGTGTAGATCAGAAAAAATGTAGAAGGGTATAGTAAAAAAATAATGTTGGATTATGTAAAACAAATGTATGTGAATGCAATGGGAAAAATTAAGTATGCATGGAATATCAAAGCATTTTTAAAAGATGCATCAGATGCTTGTCTCACGGTGTACAGAAATAGAGAACTGATGGCAACCCAGGTGACTGGGGCTCAGTTAACAGCCTCCATAATGGAAACACTATGCAGAGAGAGAGAGAAAGAGAGAAGGAGATAAAAAGGAAGGGGTGTGGCCCAACCCCGTCTTCTGGTGGGTGGGAAGTATTGCATAAATGTAAAGGCATACTGAATAGGTAAGATTTCTCTGATAGAAACTAGAGAAATCACTTCCCATGTCTCAGGGCTGTGTTAAGGCTTCTTTGCAGAAGTTAGGGCAATATCCTTTATGGTCAGATCACTGAATGTCCTATTCCCTATGGCTAGCCACATGAGAGTGAGTACAGTAGAGCAAAATAGAGACTCAAGAAACACCCAGATGGTTGCCTTAATGATGACTAATTCCAATTGACTTTCATCCCAGTGATGGGGAACAGATAGATCAACTGGATGGCAAAGAATTAATAATCAGCATGCAGTATGGCAAAAAAATAAATAAATAAATATATAGAATCATTAGGGAATTTAACTAGAGGAACTTCATTACAGTAAAAGAGGTGAGTATGGTTTTGAATCAGGTAAATAAAAAGTAAGTCCATTGGCTAGATGAAACAGATTACACAGGAAAGGAGTAAGGAACAAAACAGTTATCTGCTATTATTATAAATGAATGGAAGGTAAAGGGGATATATGATGAGAAAACACATGAAGGGAAAATAAGAGTTCTATAAAAAAGGGGAGGGAAAGGGTATATGGCTATGGGATTTAGTTACATTAAATATTACTGATTATAAAATTATTATGATAACATTTCATAAAATAATTGATACTGTACTGTCAGATATGTTTATAGAAGATGCATATGGTATTAAAGTAAGAAAAGTTAGGAAACGCTTGTATTTATTAAGGAAATGGTGGACGTGATCATGTATGGCTCAGGAGAAGGACAATTGTTTTAGGTAATGCAATAATAGCATATGATACTGTTAGGCATGGGAAATGTTATAGACTTATGAAATTGGAAGGTTTTACATTTATTACAAACTGCTTATGAAAAGTGTTCAGTTACAGTATTGGCTAGTGCCTCACATAGCAAGCAAACCAGAATAATGAGAGAGGTCAGGCAAGCATGCCCTTGGAACAGTGTATTAGTTACATTAATAGAAACACTTAGCAGTACATTTTGAAGGAAAATTAAGGAAGGTAAAAATGTGTTTTACAGCTAAAGTGAAGGCATCTTCTTCACTTTACCTAAAAAATGTATTGTATAGCTAAAGTAAAAATATCTTCATTATTGTTTGATGCAAATGATATAGTTAACTTGCAAAAGATCATTGGTAGATTTTAAAAGTAAAAGAAGTAATTAAATTATGGATGGCTTGTTTAAATATAAGAAAAGAAGTAAGGGAATATGAGATGTAGTAAAACAGAAAATGTACTTTTCTATGGCAAAAATAAAAATACTAGGTGTGAAGAATGGAAAAAAGAAGGTGGTTATCGAACAGCAGGATAAAGTTCTGCAAGAAACTAGGGAGAGACTATAGGATTTTGAATAATGTGCAAGTTACTTTTCAAGAGGAAAGTTAGGTAAGTTGAGTTTCTCTGTTTCTCTCTTGAAAAAAAATAGTATAGAGTTTTTGTAGTAATATGAGGATGAAAATTAAATTCAGTAGAAAACAGAACTGTTGCGCAATAAGTGTTAGAGGATAACTGGGATTGATTAACTCAGTGGTACATTTCACAAAATTACATTTATTTTGGATAACAAAAGTATGGCATATCAAAAAGAAGTATTATAGCACAAGTATTATAACTATCAGGAATTTTTTGAGAAAATGAAAGAGTTAAGTAAACGAAGAATATAAGTAGTCCAGAAATGGAAAATATTAGATTTTGCTATGGGGGTTAGATATAGAAGAACCGGGGTAGAAAAGAAAAATATAGTATGAGAAAAGAATGACATTTTATTAGCATGAACCATGAGGAAAACTGGATGAACATGTAAAAAAAAGCTAAAAAAATCATAAGGATGACATTAAAGAAATGGCAAAATAGTTCAGATTTTTTTATGGAGGTTAATACTAGATAAATTATTTGTGAAGGGTACAATGAGTGCAAGGCAGTGACAGAAAAACTATGCCATGTAAGTGGGATAACACAAGCATCAAGACAGCTTTTTGGGATTGTGACAGGGTGAAAGGTTTGTTGAAGTATTTGATTCAAAACAATTTTAAATAGAATAAAGGACATGGATATAAATATGATTATTTATAACTGCTACTCAGATAATACATATATATTAAATACTGGCAAAATGTATATTAACATTTCCACATATTCTATGAAATGTGGAAAGTTAAGACAGAAGTGTTGTTTAACATAAATAGATGCTTGTTGATAGAATAAGGAGAAAAATATGTCATCATGACAAAAAGAACAGGGTTGAATTATATTATCTTTTTAAAATTAAAATGAAAATTTTATGAAAAATGGTGTTGAAAACATGTAAGTATACAAATTTAGCTGTGAAAATACATGGTTTATATATATGCACGTGTGTGTGTGTCTCTCTTTTACTATCTATTGATCTATCTGTCTCTCTGTCTATCTATCCCAATAAAGTGTGCATACTCTTTGCAGTAAGCGTCACAGAACATTTTACATGTACACTCTAAGAGATGGGACCTCGCTTTAGCATCTTATTTGAAGGATGCCATACTCAGGAGTACAGCACCGCCCTTATGTTGCATTGGTAGTATGGAAAAGGAATCCAAGAGCCTGGGGTGGAAACACTTGATCTTCTAGCAGCAGAGGCAGTATGTTATCTATTGAGTAAGAGACTATTTCCAGGTAAGAAAAAAGTTACATTTTTAATTTACTTTTTAATTTCATTTACAAGTCAGTGAAAATTTAAACATGTTTCTATTTTCACTACTTAGAAGCAATGATACAGTGAATATTGTCACATATTTAGCAAAACTCCCTGATGAAAACTGAATTAAGAGAAAATAATATACTCTGATGGTAGAAATAACAGGATAGTGATAGCTGTATTTCCCTACATTGCAAAGCTCCTTTATAAAATATAAAACAAGATATGATGATGTAGTCTACATATGAAAAGAAATACACAAAGACAGCCCTGTTTCACTACCATACTTAGTTAGCAAAACACCTCTAAAAAATGAAGCAGTCTCAGTGGTGTACTCCGAGTGTAAAAAGTAGAGCAAAGTGCTAGTTTTCCTTCATTAATCTATGTAATTAGCAAACGTCCTTATAAAACTAAAAGAAGGATCAATGACAATCATAAGCAAATGTCAAAATCTTTGTTTTGATATATTCCAGAGCTACGCTCTCTGTCACTCTCACTCCATATTTATATATAAATATATATAATATATATATATATATATATATATATATATATATATATATATATATACATGATTCTTAATGCCAATAGCAAATAGCAAATGACCCCATCATACTTTTCAACTGTCCAAATTTTCACAGAATGTCCAGATGTTTGGCTCATATTTTTGGTCTGTTCCTCATAACATTTGTGATTTTCTGGCAAATCATTGGGATGATCTGAGGACTGAAGTCACTAAATAATGGCATACATTTGAGTTTCAGACTTCAATTCCTTAAGAAAATGTATGTTAAAACAAACTATGTTACTCTAGCAACTTTCTATGTTTATAAGAGCAATATTTAAAATATATCCCTATTTTGGGGTTTTGTCCTCCCCATTTTGTTAGACTTTGCCCAGATTTCTTGCACTAAGAGGTTGAGAGGCATGGCTCCCATGTGTTCAAACTTGTCAGATGCTCCTCTGGGGTTTATTTTCAACTTCTTCACTTTATATATCATCAGCTTCTTAACATTAATTTGGGAAACCGAAAAGGACAAAAAAAACATCAGCCAGAAACATAAAAAACTGTAAGCAGTCCCTCAAAGTCCAGAATCCTAAACAAAATGTTAACATGTATTCAAAATCTCACACTTTCTCGCACTTGCCTAAGGGTTTTTATTTTTATTTATTTATTTATTTGTTTGCAGTTTATTAACCGGGAAAGTCCATTGGGCTAAAATGAGTCCATTTTCAATGGAGCCCGGGGTGAAAACCTCCATATACAATTATTACAAAGCTAATATCAACAAAATTAACAAGTACAATACAATTTTCAAAACTACTAAAAATACAGTAATATAGAAGACAGAATAATAACATTTGAACAAGGTGTTGTAACAAACCATTGAATGAAATTAAAACATAAGTATTTTGGAGTATGTAAGTATAATTTAGAGTGCAGGCATTTATGCACTCAAAGTTTCATGGGGTGAGAGGTAGGAAGACTTAGAACAGAAGAGTAGAACAGTGAAAGGTGAACAGGTTGAGTTACAAGAAAGGAAAAAATGGAGATGGAGTGGAAATGAAATGCACGGAGTCACTAGGGTGAGTTTTGAGAAAGGAGAAAAAAAAGGATGGAGGAGCAGAAATGATATAGAGGGAGTCAAATGGGGTGAGAGCATGAACATTCCCAGTGAGAAGAGAGATGGGAATGATGCATGGTCTTGAAGGTGGAGTGGTTTTGGGTGATTCAAATGTGAGGGGGGGGGGTTTCCATAGACGAGTGAGGGAGAAAGACAGGAGAAGAGTTTGTACACTTCGAGGAGGTTCTGGTTACTGGACCTGAGTAGTTTGTCAGGATGATGCAAGGTGAGTATGGAGGACAGGGAAGGGCAGTTAGAGGGTTTGCAAATGAGTTTATGAGCAGTTAACAGTTGAATGTAAGAGAGATAGTGGGGGAGTTCCAGCCAGTTCAAGGAGTTTTATGCAGAAAATCTCACAACAAAACTTTCTAGGAAATAACAAACAGCTGCAAAGATGCCTTTTCACTGCTGAGGTGCAGCTGAGATAACATTGGGCTTTTGTGTAGCTTATAGTATGTAAGTATGTAGGCCAGAAACAAGGCATGGGGAGTGAATGGAGTCTTCTTGCTTTAGGTGTTACATACTTTAAAAAAGTATGAATGATGAGACACAAATTAAGCCTAATGAGAGATGTCCATTCAGATCACACATAAATGAAAACGGTAGCATTTGTTTTGTAGAAAAGATAATACAAATATGCATACTTATTGCACAATTATGACAACTCACCAACCATATACAAGCTGTATGGTGTGAACCCTACTCTTAGCTGTTAAAATTATTACTTCATAAATTACTATTTCTGAAGCTTACAGTGCTACTTTTTTCTGGATGTCGTGTAAACCTTGTGTATCTGTAGTTCAGTAGTTTAACAATATTACTTCAGATAAACTGGTAGGTGTGTTGTAATTCTGCTTGTGTCACTTTCTAGGGCTGAATCTTGACCCATAAGGCTCATAAGACCAAGTTATTTACCCAGTTAATAAATAAACTCAAATAGATATCCAGACAAATCTGTCTTCAGAGAGAGAATACATGAACAGAACTATGCTGCCTGTTTTTACAGAGGCAGCAGACAGACAGTCAGAGATACAGGTACAATGACACAAATACATACACACATACATACATACATACATATGCATATATTCTCATGGGCTAAAAGCCTTAAGTCAGACCCTCACCATATCTCACACTTTCTAAAACTGATTTAGTTATATAAATATCTATTAAAATATCTAATCTATTTCCCTGAGTCTTCTTATTGTTATACCAAACAGTTTGTTTTATTTAGTGTCATGACTCAAAATTATGTACTAAAGCACATAATGTTTCTATAATCGTTTTTGGCCCAGTACCTGCTGACCATTCAGATACTATCACTGCACATTTGTTACCTATCACTGGGGTAACAGCAGTATTGGTCATGGCCATCAAACATCTAACCATTAGAGATTTCCTGTTTGGCTGAAACCTGCTTGATGGATAACATGAGCACCCATTTTCTGTGAGGGCATTCTATGCCCCATCCCTGATGCATGCATGAATGCTCTCATGCACATGATCCATGAGTGCTATCATCACCAGCTTCAAATCTTCAGATTCTCATTTCCTTGTCCCACAGCCACTAGCTGTGTGTATGCATCTGCTTACATGAGAGCAGCTCAGTCAACCAGGACTCACTCCCAGTCTTCCTTCCTCAGCTCTTTCAGCATCTGAGCTGCTATTTGAAGTCAGGTTTTCTGGATAATAGTCAAAACTTTATCCTTCTACACCACAGAGATGGGCCAATCAAAGCACCTCTTTAAGCCTATTTAAATAATATTAGTAACCTTTGCAATGTGCACAATCTCTAATTCTTAGAAAAATTATGTGCCTATTTCACAACACATGGACCACTACTCTGGAGGTCATTTATTAATGTTTTCTCCAACTTCTGACGTGGACTTCATAGTATTATACCTTGAACCATACTGGTCAAACTGGGACTATTACTGCACAAGACACAGTCTGATGCTCTGCTGCAACAGCGTTAACAAACAGAACTCTGACTAGCCTTTTGACTGGGTCTGATACTTTGGAAAATGACATCATAAAATTACTCAGAACTAATTTATTTCACTGATAAGTTTGCAAACACAAAGCACACATAAACATATACAAACTATGCTCATATAGATAAAGTGAAGGTATATACATATACGGGTTTAATTTATTTGGTTGAACATTTGGAATGTCAAACATTGTGGATATAGCATTATTCGGTCGAATGTTTAGAATTTGAAACACATTAGTTGCTGGTCTTTCATATTTTTGCTGACAGCTGTGTCTGAACTTTGATGCTGAAGAACTATTGTAAAGTGATAAAAGGATCATAATTGCAGTTTTTATTTATTTTTGTTATTTATATAAAACAAAACTGGATTAGAAGTTGTCTAGATATACACTTTGTGAAAATAAGAAGCATGGAACTATACTGTCCCATATTATTGGATGAGTGTAATAATTAGTAGATGACCAGAAAATCAAAACATTTTTGAAAGGCAGGGTAAAAGTTTGAG
The DNA here is from genome assembly GCF_019279795.1 of Protopterus annectens. Classification (NCBI taxonomy): domain Eukaryota; kingdom Metazoa; phylum Chordata; order Ceratodontiformes; family Protopteridae; genus Protopterus; species Protopterus annectens. The sequence continues at coordinate 504,725,697 of NC_056732.1, read as the reverse complement.
GTAAAGTCAGGAACATTTTCAAAATTCTGGACACTGACAGTTATGCCCTGGTATCTTTTTTTTGTGTGGAGTTACACTAAAGCAGGGATTTCAAAGTTGCCCTTCCTCCACTGTAGTGTGATCTCAGTAGAGGTGCCCCTCCTGCATTAAAGATGGTTGAAAGTTTATGTTTATTTTTTATTATGGCTTCTGTGTTTTGTTCCTCAATCTTTTGTAAATAATATTTTGGAATTCCAAGATTAGTGTATCCACTGTTATCTCACAGATCCAGATATACATACATAATAGCATATAGATTGACATATAAACCTCTTCCATACTGGTACAAAGCTCCTAGCTACTTTATTTTATCAAGACAGTATGAAAAAAGTAGGCAAAGCACAAATACGTTTCAAAAGAAATCAAAATAAAAGGTAGTGTAAATCAGTTATTAGCAATTCCCTTTTAAATAAAGAGTAGTTATGATAACTTCGCTTATAATCAATTACAGTGCAAAAATAAATGTTTCTGTTCTGGACAGTATGCCAGCTGTGTTTGGATGTTGTGCCTTAATGATTCACAACATGGTTGACTGGGTCGGGTGCATTGGCTGTTTAAACGGCAGTGTGGAGGAATGTTCGACATATGAGGTAAGTGAGAGATGCAGTCACAGTCCTGGTGGTGTGGAAGGTTGTTTGGCATACGTAATAAGAGTTTAATTATACTATAACTGTCATAGTCTTGACAGCACAGAGAATTATTTGACCTTAACTAATGATATAGGACTGGGAAATATGACTTTTTGTCAGTCTGGGTGTGCCAGAAGGCTTACATCTAAGCCCTTTCAAGAATTTTTTATGTATTTGCCAAACCACTCCTATCCAAAACCACCCCTAATAACTAAACATTTTCCACTTCTTAAGAAAAAAAGCAAATAATTAAATCATCTCTGGATATATAGTACAGCTGCACAGACATGATTTCAGAGAGACTAACTGACATGCTGAGAGGCATGTTGATCTGTGATTTAAGTAATGAAAATGTGCATTGCAACAGTGTATGGAATCAGATTTATGTCTAGATAAATGACTTCAAATCATGGCACACATCCAGTTAGCTGCAAAAGGTGCCATTGACTAGCAACAAGAACCAGTGGAGTGTACATCTGTTAACAAAGCAGTTCCAAAATCTGTAGAAATCTGCCACATTTTCATTGTGGCAGAGTTTTACACTATGCTAATGACTGCTGGATGAAAGAAGAGTTTTGTATAAAGTGTAGAAAGAAGCCCCATATCAGTAAGAAGGCACCCATGATACAATGCCAGCTATCAGCTGCAAATGAATAGAATTAAAACTTTTGCAATACATAAACCAGATAACTCTGATACCATGTTTAACATAAAAAGACATAACTGGTAATACGTGTGAAATACAGATATCTAGCATCTAAAAAGGTATCATCTGTCAGCATATCATCCTAGAAACATATTATGTGATTCTACATGTAACTGTACAACAATTGGGCACTGCTTTGTCATTGTTTCTGCAAATGACTACAGGAAATCATTATGCATATACCAATAAAAAACAGGTTAAAGCTGCATCTGGTGACAACTTCATACCCAATGACACAGATGAAGGTGCAGGAAAATTGCAACAAAAAACACAACTATGAAATCTGCATTCATGTGGACAAACAGTGGTACCATTATTCAGCACTTCAGCTGCAGTGGGAAGCTATTCGTGGACGAACAGTGGTACCATTATTCAGCACTTCAGCTGTAGTGGGAAGTTATTTGTGGACAAACAGTGGTACCATTATTCAGCACTTCAGCTGCAGTGGGAAGCTATTCGTGGACAAACAGTGGTACCATTATTCAGCACTTCAGCTGCAGTGGGAAACTTCTTTTTTTATCTTTGAAAAAAAAATACAAACTTTGTGAAAAGGAATAAATCACCTGTAAGTGCTTTTTAATTATTTATACTGAACAGTTTGGCATTTTCCATCCATCCATGTCCCCTTTTTTCCAATTTTTCACATGGGATTGGGGTCAAGGTTTCACTTAAACAGTGACAATCATCTACAGCTAAGGTTTACGCCAACAGGTGGCTAGCCCTGACACAGGTATTCATCCACACTACACACTCACACCTATGGCCAATATAGACTGCCCAATCCACCTATTGCCTGTCTATAGAATGGGGAGGAAACAGGAGCACCTGGAGGAAACCCATGAAAACACAAAGAGGACATGCAGACTCCACTGAGAAGGCACCCCAGCTGAGAATCAAACCAGGGAACCTGCTACTGTGAGGTAACAATGTTAGTCACTGCACCACTGTCATTAGAAAAGAACATGAGTTGCATAAGCGAGGCAATACAGAATGTTGTTATGCATTTATGTTTCCACTTGTATTCCTCAAAAGGAAACTGCTATAAATATGGTGTCTATTGCACAGAACTATATAACTCAAGTACAAGTAGCATCTAAACACACATTCACAGAAAAAACAACTTTGTGGATGTCAGTCTTACACAAAATTAATATACCTATTCACAGACAAGGTAACTGTGGAAACCTGACCCACAAAATCAAAGAAAAACAGGTCCTTCTGTGGGGAGATTCACCTATACACACCTATAAACCTATACACACCCATTAAATTGTTATTCTCTCTCAGAGATCACTCTAACTCTGAGAATGACAGATTACTTAAAAAATGTGACAATGGGCACCTCAAGAGACACTCTCCAAGGTTACATGTTAATAATGGGAAAGGCATAAAGAGTGGTTAGACCAGCACTTATCACATGGTGAGCCCAGCCTTCTTGATCAAGTCTAGACTTGCTTCAGTAGAGGCCAAAGCAGATGCTAAAATTATTAGCTCCTTAGAATATTAACAATGCATTGTTATTTTCATGTAAGATCATGCAAAATTCAGGAGGATGCTTGTCAATGAATATCTGTAGTCAGTTAAGAATAAGTAGTAAAGTCTATGTACGTAATATGTGCACGTGTGTGTGTGTGTGTGTGTGTGTGTGTGTGTGTGTGTGTGTGTGTGTGTGTGTGTGTGTGTGTGTGAGCATGCACTCAGATGGGCATGTGTGTGGATGTGTTTTTTTGTAAAGTACAGCATGTGATATATTTTTTAAGAGATGCTCAAACCACTTTTTCATTGCTACAGAAGGGCTTGGAACTTAACGCGCCTTGAGGAAGTCTCACTGTGTTATAGTTTGAGAATCACTGAGTTAGCCAGAAAGGTTTATGAAAGAAATAACATGAAGTTTAAATGCAGCCCAAGAAAGTAAACTTGGTGATGGTTTATTTTTGCAAATAGCTATTGGGCTGGATTGAAAATTATTGTATTTACAGATGCATATTACTACTTCTGAAATCTAGCAGGTCTTTTTTTTTTGTCCGTAATATTAAAGTGAAGGTTTAGAGGGGGCACACCTTGAAAAGCCCCAGTTTATGATGCCTTTTCTCCCTACAGATGAGGATGTTGCTTGCACATGCACAAGTCAAAGAAGAGATATCACCTGGACTCTGGATCATCCTAATTTTAGATTACAATCAAACAAGCTAAATGATTCAGGAAAAATACTGAGAGATAAACCCAGTTGTCAAGTTTATATATCCATTTCTGGGTGTATGTTATGTTTGCGTGGGGGGGGGGGGTCTGACATATGACAGCTGAAATGGTACCCAGCAGAGTCTACAACTACACATTGTCACATGCTAGAATTAGTTCTTATCTTTAACATGGCAGAGTGCATATTAGAAGATGGCCCAGCTGTCTTTTTTCCTTTACTGTAAATGTAAACGTGTCTAGCAACTGAGCTACTTATAACTTAAACCACAATTCTGGTGACAGATTTAATCAGAAAACGAGGAGCACATGACTAAGCTAAAGCATCAAACTGACTTTGTAAAGTTATTTTCGTTACAATGCAGCACTGTAATTCACTGTCCCAAATGCACAACAATATAAATTGTCCTTTAATTTAGTGATTGTCAGACTACAATAAAATAAAACAGGTTATGCTCCTGCTCTGATATGTGATACATCTTTAATGTGTTTTAACTATGGCTAATGTCATGATGATATAAAAGGTAGGTCACATCCATAAAAACAGACTATACGTATGATCTTACCAGACCTTAATCTCCAATAATCATTTCAATATTTTACTTCTGATTTTACTATACCTTTTCTGCATCCAGAAACTGAATACCAGCTTTTGTACATCTTACAACCATAACCAAAAAAAAGGCAGCAGTCACTTTGTTTATTATTACAATATGCATTCAGTGCCCTGATAAGATATAAATGATGCTTACTTTTATTGGATAAATACCAAAGCATAACACAAAGCTGGTGATTGGCTAACATTGGTATATGGCTGGATTTATCCACTGTTGTTCTGTAAAATGCCAAAATACCAAAAATTAGCATGAAATTATTTGTTTATGGGGTAAAAATATTTTCTGTCTTCTAGAAACCTGAGCAGGAGATTGACCCTTTAAATTAATAAATAAATAAATATGAAACACATTGCTGAAGTAAAAGGACTTTCAAAATAACTTTAGATGCAATGCCATAGTCAGTGTTTTAAAGCTATAAATATTTCAGCTAATTCTAACTTAAGTAACCGGAAATGACATAGTACTGCATGTGGTCATCTAACACCTAGCATTTTCACTTCTGTGAGTCCCGTCAAAAAGCTGAAGTGAAATTAAACATTTCTCATAAAACAAAACTGCTATGAAAAAAAGACAAAGCAAAGACATTAATTAATAATAGCTTAGAAGCTACAACCTGTCAAAGAAAATATCTAGAACACTGTACAATACAAACATCAAGGAATACAACTACTAGTAATTAACTCATTCTTTATCTGGAAAATAATAAATCTGAACCCTTTACAGGGTCTTTTGTACAGTGCAGTGCTACGACATAACTGGTATCTCTTTTGTGGAATTATCTAAATGTAAACAAAACTCTGACATATAAAGGCAAACCCAGTACTAATATTGTGCTTACGGACCTCACAAGTTGCACAGGTCTTCAATACTATCTGCCAGTCCCCAAACACTGTAGTCTGAATTCTCTTGGTGTACCTGAGCCAATCATGAAGTCTTGTTCTCATGAGTTATCTGATCCAACCCCCAAAATCTAACTCCAACATCTACTGGTCAGAGCTGCATCATGGTCAAAGGAGCCCCCCACCAGAATTTCTGGTAACCCATTACTTGTCCCCCCCCCCCCCAGTTATCATAAACACAACTCAAAAACTGTCAGCATGCATACTGTTTTCTGCTTTACTTTTAAATTAAGGCAGACATATGGATTTAATGGAAAACGTTTAATTTAAATATCCTTTGTTGACCTGGTTAGTCCCACTACGGTAGTAGCCTCTTTTCAGGGGAGACCCTTGGTAGTATGTATACTACTAGGGGAAAATTGACCACAGCATCAGAGAACTTCCCCAATTCTTCTCGGTAGCACATGTGGATGTAAAATATTGCACAGCACCTATGATTAACTCATACAGATGGGGCTTCAGTTTAACATCTCTTCCAAAGGACAACATACTCAAGATTGCAATACCCTCCACCCTTCTAAAAGTTCAATGCAGTATCTGCAATCCATCTATGTGGTTGGGGAGTACAACCAACAGCCTTCTTCACCAAAAGCAAATGCACTATCTGTTGTACTACTACCACTTGGCCTGTGTTGTGTAGCACAAACACTGATGGCCATTTGCTAAACAAAACAGTTGCACAATGAAAATAGATTTAGCATGAGCAACAGTAAACTTTGTTTTCTTCTCTTGAAGCTCACATTCCTTGAAAATACACTGAAACTCACACAGAATGAAAAGTATAGTTCTGAAGATATTTTTCTATTGAACAGTGAAACAAAGCATATCAACCAATAAAAGACAACGTTACCCATTTCAAATGAGTAGTCTGGTAGCTGATGTAGAGGATTAAGGCTCTTTTCTCGAGAAGCCAAGATACAAGGTTTGATCTTTGGCTAATTAACTAACCTGCCATCCCTAACTAGGGTATTTTACACACACACAGTGCCATACCTCTCAACCTCTTAGTGCAAGAAATCTGGAAAAAGCCAAAAATAATGGGGGTACAAAGTCCAAAAACAGGCAGATTTTAAATATTGCTCTTATAAACATAAAAAAAGTTGCTACACATTTTCTGAAGGTTATGAAGTTCTAAACTCTAATCTCTGTCATTATTTAGTGACTTCAATCCCCAGGGATTTGTCCTAAAATAACATATGCTTTGAGGAAGAGACCAAAAATATGAAGCAAAAATCTGGAAATTCTGCTAAAATCTGTACAGTTGAGAGTATCACACACACACATGCACACACGCACACACACACACACACACACACACACACACACACACACACACACACACGCTCCTGTTCAAAGTTCTGTGCATTGAACAGTAACACCAACAGCATTTCTTCTCCTGAATGGCAGCAACATAGATATTTGCTGAAGGAACGCTTGTCAAAAATTCCATGAAAGTTCTGTGCATGAGGCTTTAGCTTTAAATGGGACTTATGTTTGAGACTTGAGATGCAAGAAATTAAACCTCCCACTTTACAGCTGCAGCCATAAGTGGAACTTACATTTGAGACTTGAGACATGTTCCTGTGTTGCAGCTGTAGCCCTTAATGGACTAACATTTGAGACTTAAGAAGTGAAAAATCAAATCTCCTGCATTGCTGTGCATGCATCCAGGAAAGACATAGGTAACTTGACCATGAATAGTCAAGCATTTACCATCTTCCTCTTTCTAACAGAGACATCAGTGCCAGACCAGGGGTAAATTTACATCTCCCCATCTACTGGTCCAAGTTGCGCTTGAATAAGTGTAGGGAAGAGCTCTGCTTCACATGGATGGGAAGCCTGTTCCAGAAAAGAGGTGAGCTCTGAAACATAAAGCCAGAAGCATGTCTTATTTATGTTGCAGATGAATGTTTAGATCCCTAGATTGGGTATTTCTGATGCTATTTGTTTTGTAGATGTGCAACAGGCCCATCAGGGCTAAATCAGAGGATGCTTTAGAGGCCAGGGATTGACAGCCTCTCAGCAGTCTGCAGGAGAATATGTATAAGGATAGGGCTTTGAAGTGATCCACGTAGGACATGTTGTCTACACCATGTATTCTTTTTGTGAGAAACCTCTATAGATGCTCCAGTTGTTGCATATGTCTGATTAGGTACATACTGAAGGTGGCATTGTACTCAAAGACTGGTAAAATGAGGGCCAAGTACAACAGAACAATATCTTTGGACCTGGATGTCATACCCTTGATTATAGGTTGCGCAACATAGAATGATTTCCTTATTACAATATATACATGATGGTTAAAGGTCAAGTCACTGCTGACATGCGTTCCAAAATCCCTGACCACTGGGTCTACTTTTATGTGTATAATATCAATGTAGTCATTTCTAGGGGTGGTCATCTTTCTGAAAGATACTTTTCTACATTTCTTGGCATTGACTTTTAGACCATGAGTCTAGAACCAGTTATTTGTCTGTGTCAGACCTTCTTGGTGGGTATCTGTGGCTTTAGGAGAATCTATGACTGTGCCAAGTTTGGAATTGTCTGTAAACTTGGTCAACCAATGGCCTTTGATGGTAGACTTGACTTCAGAAAAGTAGAAGCCAAAAAGGCGTGACCCTAGCACTGACCCTGAGGGACTCCATTTTTGAATGGCCTTTTTGTGGTGGTAGACTCCTCAGTCCTGACTTCTTGGATCCTATCTATGAGCTACATAGCAATCCAATGAGAGATGTAGGGTTTATACCTAATTTTGTGCACTTATCGACAATACCCAAGTGGGGTATTGTGTTGAATGCTTTGGCCAGGTTGAGGTAGGCAGCATGCACTGTTTTGCCCTCATACATTTCCTTGGTGACATTCACATAGAAATCCACCAGGTTGAGTAAGCAAGATCTGCCCT
>NC_056732.1:504610209-504712709 GCF_019279795.1 Protopterus annectens | reverse complement strand
TATCCCATCCAGTTAGATTACTCAGTATGAGGAGAAGCTAAATGACCAGTCATGCATGTCAAAATGCCTGTATTAACATGGCAGGCAAAAAAATTGAATATCAAGCCAGCTACTTTCTAGCAGTACTATTACATAATAGCTAAGTAATGCAGACTATAAGGTGTAATTATTGTTTTATACACAGCAGGGAAATTTTCAAGTTATATTCAGTGAGAAGTCAGTTCAATATGACCGGTATAGAAGATTATCTAGTCATACCAAATACAGTAAGGGAATAGTCACACCAGAAATCACCTCAAAGACTGGAGATGAGGACCTTTTAATCTACCTGTCCTCTTCTATAGAGTATGGAATCTACTACACAAAACTGCCGTGAAAGTTCTCAACTCAGAGTGATTTGTAACTGAGACTGAATTATTCCTGAAGAACAGAGTAACTGCTTGGTAGTGTGCAGTATGCAGACATTGAGAAACAATCCATCTACACAGCATCCTGCCAGTGCTCATGATCAGAGGTGTAGCTAGGGTGGGGTGAAAGGGGCACATCTGGCAGATACCAATAAGCCTTTACTGCATCACCAACATTTGCATTCAGATCTGAAGTACTGCTGTTCTCCATGTGCAGCATAAGCTGTAGAAGCTGCATGCCACATGGCTACAGTTTAAAATGAGAGAAGATCGTTTTGTTTCTTTTTTTATCCTTAAGTATCAGGAGAGGAGGGTTTTTTTTGCTCCTTGTTTTAAAGTTGAGGTGGGACAGCACCAGGTGAAAAATAGTAGCTATGCTTCTACCCATGATTCTCATGATTCCCACATCTGGCACACAAGTCATATATATCACCACTTCCTACATACTGAAATTAAACAGGTCCACTTAGTTCGCAAGTGCAGGCACTGGGTTAATCAGACATACATGGAACCACACATACTGTGTACATGTGCTAATCTCTGAACATGTATTTCAGGATGTAGGGCACCCACTGGAGCCATACTTGATTATGACTGTATGGATACCATACAGCATACTGAACTGCAGTATATTATCACTCACTTGAAAACCAGAAAAATGATAGAGCTGTTATTTGACCTGCTGAAGGCCCAGCTGTGCTACCTAGATATACCCTGAGGTGGCAGCAGCAGCAGCAGCAGCACCTCACAGCCCCGGGCAGTGGCAGCCACAGTACAGTGTGACTCCAGCAAAAATGCAGCATTTAGTATTGCAATGACTAATAAGAAAGTAAATTTCTGCTTTTAGTATTGCAATGACTAATAAGAAAGTAAATTATTCTGAAAGGTGTACTTAGAAGTTACAGATAACATTGACCATTGACATATTGGATAACTGCATCAGCAGACCCTGTGTATGTATAGAAAAGCCAGAGTAATCATTCAGGTAATTTGCACATGACAACGGTGTAGGTGTAGGTGATTTGTACTTTCTTATCCTCATCCATGGTCTTGGTAACCTTCTCAAAGTAGTCAACCAGACTGAGCAGGCAGGACCTGTTCTTAACAAAGCCAAACTGAGTTGGGTCTAGAGTCTAGAGATTTCCTATGTCTTTGTTAATCAGGTCCATGAATATCCTTTCCATAGCCTTGCATATGAGGCTAGTCAGACTTATGGGCCAGTAGTTTCCTGAGTCAGTTGATGGTCCCCCCTTGTGCAGAGGGATGACTGTTGCTGTCCTCCACTCTACTGGGACAAAGTCTATCTGGAGACTGTGGTGAAATAGAGATCCGAGTGGGTCTGCTAGGTCATGTTTCAAGCTATTTAACAAGCATAGTGGGATTCCATCAGGACCCATTGATACCATGTTTCTAGCTTTAGAGAACACAGTGATGACTTGTTCTTTTGTGGTAACATTCAAAGCAATGGTAGGAAGTATTTCATGGGGATTGACCAGAGATGATGAGGGTGTGAAATCTGAGCTTAATTTATTGGCCAGTAAATTTCCTATTTCTTGTGACTGAGTATAGGTAGTGCCATCTACATGATATTGTTGAGCATTTCCCTTAAAAGAAAACTCCACCCTAGAACTAAAAAAAATGTTTTTTTCACTTCATCTTTGTTTTCTGACCTATTTTAATATCTCAAAATCACTCTTTTTCTTTTGTAGTCTAAGAGGAATTCATTCTGCAAGCATCTCTCAGTGCAGTGACAGTTTTAACACCTCTGCAGTAATGTGGGGGACTCTCAATTCCTCTTGAATTACAAAAGAAAACACTGAACAAAGGCCTGCAATTTAGTTACTTTTCTGTCTGTAGCTGGATAACGTCTAAGTATAGTGTAAAACAAGGTCTGAGCCAAACATAAATGAGGATGATTAGAGACAGAAAAGAAGCAGTGCTATTACAGAAGATAAAGAAAGTAACAGTGACCCTCACAAATCCCATTATATGTCAATGGCATGGGAATTCAAAGTTACTTCCTTATGTCTGGCATGAGTTATACAAAACATTATGGGAAAGAGAAAGGGTTGAGGAAGAACAAGATCATAGGTTCATAGGTTCATAGGTTCATACTAGGCTATCTGCCCTAGGGCATTTATAAGCCTAGCCAGAGTGTGTGTGGCTTTCACCACCCCTTAGGATGAGAATACTATACCCATTAGTTTGCTGTGCCTCTGTCCAGCAGTGATACAGAGATGATTCCCGGGGTAAACCTACGATCTCCCATCCACTCGTCAATATTTCTCTTGAACAGAGTCAGTGAAGGGCTCTGCCTCACATGGACTGGGATTCTGTTCCATAGTGTAGGGAGTCTCTGGGTGATGAATCTGTCCCTCCAGCACGTCCTATTTATATCCGTGTTGAGGTTTAAGTCTCTTGCTCTCGTGGTTCTGGTGGATTTGGATTTTTTGAGGTGGAGCATGTCCATCAATTCCGGGTTGGACATGGCCTTGTATGTCAGGCACAGATCACCTCTGAGCAGACGGTATGCGACTGAATAGAGCTGGAGTTTCTTTAGTCGGGCATCGTATGACATATGTTTGAGCCCCTTTATCCTTTTGGTGAGGAACTTTTGGGGTCTTTCCAACTGCTGCAGGTGTCGGGTAAGGTACATTCCGAATGGGGCGTTGTACTCAATCATTGGTCTCATAAGTGAAGAGTACAGGGGTACAATGACCTCTCCTGATCTGGATGTGAATCCCTTCATGATCAGGTGGGCAATGTAGAAGGTCTTCCTAACCACTTTGGCAATGTGAGTGTCAAAAGAGAGGTTACTGTCAACTTGGGTCCCCAGGTCCCTGATAACTTCTTCCGTGTTTAATGGATTACCACCTATGTGGTAATTAGGGGTTACCTTGTTTTTCCCAAAGGGTATGACTATACATTTTTTGGCATTTAGCTTAAGGCCATGGATCTGGCACCAGTTATCCATTTCTATGAGACCTTTCTGGAGGATGTCTGTGTCTGATGGAGTGTCAATTATGATGCCCAGTTTGCAGTCATCTGCAAATTTTGTCAGCCACAATCCCCCTATGTTTGCCTGCACTTCAGAAAAATAAATGCCGAACAAGAGGGGGCACAAGACTGAGCCCTGTGGGACACCGCTCGTGACTGGCTTAGAGTCTGACATGGCACCAGCAACTCTAACCCTGTGTGTTCTGTCCTTGAGCCAGTTTGCAACCCATCTTGTGACATATGGGTTTACATCTAAGCTGGTGAGCTTCTCTATGATGCCCGAGTGGGGTATTATGTCGAACGCTTTTGCTAGGTCAAGGTAGGCTGTGTGAACTGCCTTACCCTCATCAATGGCCTTAGTGACTGTTTCGAAAAAGTCGACCAAGTTCAAGAGGCAGGATCTGCCCTTGACAAAGCCAAATTGGGTAGGATCCAGTGTCTGTAGGTCCCCAATGTCTTTATTTATGAGTTCCATTATGATCCTCTCCATAGCTTTGCAGACAAGGCTCGTCAAGCTTATGGGTCGGTAATTTCCAGGGTCTGTAGAAGCACCGCCTTTGTGGAGTGGGACCACAGTTGCCGTACGCCATTCTTTGGGTACGTATCCTGTAGTAAGGCTGAGATTAAACAGCAGCCTTATGTGTGGGTTTAGTTCCTCATTGAGTTCGTGTAGCACACAGCCGGGGACACCGTCTGGTCCCATTGATGCTGTGTTTTTTGCTTTAGAGAGAGCAGCTCTCACCTGGGCATCTGAGATGTTTGGGAGGCTAGACTCTGGTGGGATAGATATTTCTCCTTTTGGGGGGGAGGGAGGGGAGAAATTTGCACTGAACCTGTCTGCCAGTATGTTGGCAATGTCTGTGGGTTCTGTGATTTTTTTTTATCATTTTGGACTAATTCTGAGCATATCTGGGAGTTTCCACCCAGGTTTCTAACATATTGATACATCAAGCCCCATTGGTAGTCATGTTGTGGAAAAAAGGCTAAATTATAAATAAAGCACTTAGAGTGATTTTGAGGTGTTAAAATATGTCAGGAAACAAAGACAGAGTGAAGAAAAACAGATGTTTTTAGTTCTGGGGTGGAGTTTTCCTTTAAGATTTCGGACATAACTAAAAAATGCTTTGTGGTTATCTTTTGCTTGGGAGGCTATTTTAGTTTCATATTTAGCTTGTGAAGACTTGACTAGTTCCCTGATTTGCCTGTTGAAATTAATGAGGGATTTTATTCTCCGTTGTGCACCCCTTTCAGGAATTTTTTTCTGTTGTACACTATATTTATTTCAGGGGTCCACTAGGATGGCTTGTTTTTCTGGCTAGACCTGGGTTTAGTTTGGTTAGGTACTGCCATTTCTATGCTAGTTTCCTTTATTAATGTTTCCTTGTTTTCTGATCATGTGTTGATGTGATCATACCTCTCAAGTGTACCTCATTATGAGAAATGTTCCTCATTTGGGGTCTTAAAAAGTTCATGTTCTTCAAAGTTCCACATTGAAAGGGTCTGTCACACATTCAGTATTAGGAAATTTTTTTAACTGATATCCATGGCAAATTTAACTATTTCATATTAATTTAGTAAAAGAATTATATTCTTCTTCTTCTTCTTCTTTCGGTTGTTCCCATTAGAGGTCGCCACAGCAGATCACCTGTTTCCATTTCTTCCTGTCCTCTGCATCTTGCTTTGTCACACCAACCACCTGCATGTCCTCTCTCACCACATCCATAAACCTTATCTTAGGCCTTCCTCTTTTCCTGTTACCTGGTAGCTTCATCCTTAGCATCTTTTTCCCAATATACTCAGCATCCCTCCTCAGCACATGTTCAAACCAACATAATCGTGCCTCTCTGGCATTGTCTCCAAACCTTCCAACCTGGGCTGACCCTCTAATATACTTATTCCTAATCCTGTCCACCCTTGTCACACCCAGTGCAAATGTCAACATCTTTAATTCTGCCACATCCAGCTCAAACTCCTGCCTTTTTGTCAATGCCACTGTCTCCAACCCATATAACATAGCTGGTCTCACTACCCTTTTGTAGACCTTCCTTTTCACTCTTACAGATACTCGTCTGTCACAAATCACTCCTGACACTCTTCTCCACCCACTCCATCCTGCCTGTACTCTCTTCTTCACATCTCTTCCACACTCACCGTTACTCTGAACTACTGACCCCAAGTATTTAAACTCATCCATCTTTGCCACCTCTACTCCTTGCATCCTCACCATTCCTCTATCCTCCCTCTCATTCACACACATATATTCTGTCTTAGTCCTGCTGACCTTCATTTCTCTTCTCTCTAGAGCATATCTCCATCTCGCCAGGGTCTCGTCCACTTTTCCCTACTCTCACTACAGATCACAATGTCATCTGCAAACATCATAGTCCACGGGGACTCCTGTCTGATCTCGTCTGTCAACCTGTCCATCACCAATGCAAATAAGAAAGGGCTCAGAGCTGATCCTTGATGTAACCCCACCTCCACCTTAAATGCATCTGTCACTCCCACCGCAGACCTCACCGCTGTCACACTACCTTCGTACATATCCTGTACCACTTTTACATACTTTTATGACACTCCTGACTTCCTCATACAATACCACAATTCCTCTCGAGGCACCCTTTCATATGCTTTCTCTAAGTCTACAAAAACACAATGCAACTCCTTCCAACATTCTCTGTACTTCTCCATCTTGGGAGGCTAGACTCTGGTGGGATAGATATTTCTCCTTTTGGGGGGGGGAGGGGAGAAATTTGCACTGAACCTGTCTGCCAGTATGTTGGCAATGTCTGTGGGTTCTGTGATTTTTTTTTATCATTTTGGACTAATTCTGAGCATATCTGGGTGTTTCCACCCAGGTTTCTAACATATTGATACATCAAGCCCCATTGGTAGTCATGTTGTGGAAAAAAGGCTAAATTATAAATAAAGCACTTAGAGTGATTTTGAGGTGTTAAAATATGTCAGGAAACAAAGACAGAGTGAAGAAAAACAGATGTTTTTAGTTCTGGGGTAGAGTATTCCTTTAAGATTTCGGACATAACTAAAAAATGCTTTGTGGTTATCTTTTGCTAGGGAGGCTATTTTAGTTTCATATTTAGCTTGTGAAGACTTGACTAGTTCCCTGATTTGCCTGTTGAAATTAATGAGGGATTTTATTCTCTGTTGTGCACCCCTTTCAGGATTTTTTTTCTGTTGTACACTATATTTATTTCAGGGGTCCGCTAGGATGGCTTGTTTTTCTGGCTAGACCTGGGTTTAGTTTGGTTAGGTACTGCCATTTCTATGCTACTTTCCTTTATTAATGTTTCCTTGTTTTCTGATCATGTGTTGATGTGATCATACCTCTCAGAGGGGTTTCAACACTCTCAGAGCAAAGATCGCATCTGTAGTGCTCTTTCCTGGCATGAAACCATACTGCTGATCACTAATCATCACGTCCCTTCTTAACCTTGCTTCCACTACTCTTTCCCATAACTTCATGCTGTGACTGATCAATTTTATCCCTCTGTAGTTACTACAGCTCTGCAAATCACCCTTATTCTTACAAATCGGTACCAAAACACTTTTTCTCCATTCCTCAGGCATCCTCTCACTTTCCAAGATTTCATTAAACAATCTGGTTAAAAACTCCACTGCCATTTCACCTAAACACCTCCATGCTTCCACAGGTATGTCATCTGGGCCAACAGCCTTTCCATTCTTCATTCTCTTCATAGCTATCCTTACTTCCTCCTTGCTAATCCATTGTACTTCATGATTTACTATCCCTACATCATCCAACCTTCTCTCCCTCTCATTCTCTTCATTCATTAACCCCTCAAAGTACTCTTTCCATCTCCTCAACACACTCTACTCGCTTGTGAGTATGTTTCCCTCATTATCCTTTATCACCTTTACCTGCTGCACATCTTTCCTAGCTCGGTCCCTCTGTCTAGCCAATCGGTACAGGTCCTTTTCTCCCTCCTTGGTGTCCAACCTTTCATACAAGTCTTCATATGCCTTATCCTTAGCCTTCGCCACCTCTCTCTTTGCCATGCACCTCATCTCCTTATACTCCTGTCTACTTTCTTCATCTCTCTGACAATCCCACTTCTTCTTTGCCAACCTCTTTCTCTGTATACTCTCCTGTACTTCCTCATTCCACCACCATGTCTCCTTGTCATCCATCCTCTGTCCAGATGTGATACCAAGCACCTTTCTAGCCATCTTCATTACTAGCTCTGCTGTAGCTACCCAGCTATTTGGTAACTCTTCACTGCCACCCAGTGCCTGCCTTAACTCATCCCTGAACTCCACCTCACAATTACCCTTTTTCAATTTCCACCACTTGATCCTTGGTGCTGCCGTCACACTCCTCCACCTCTTGTTGATAACCAACGTTATCCTAAAAACCACTATTCTATGCTGCCTAATAACACTTTCTCCGGTCACCATTTTACAGTCTCCAATCTCCTTCAAACTGGCCCTCCTACATAAGATATAATTCACCTGTGTGCATCTTCCTCCACTCTTGTATGTCACCCTATGCTCCTCCCTTTTGTTAAAATACATATTCACCACAGCCATGTCCATCCTTTTCACAAAATCCACTACCATCTGACCTTCTGCATTCCTTTGTTTAACACCATACCTACCCATCTCTTCCTCATCCCCTCTGTTCCCTTCACCAACATGCCCAGTGAAATCTGCTCCAATCACCACTCTCTCACCCTTGGGTACAGTCATCACCACTTCATCCAATTCACTAAAAATTTTTTTCTTTCTATATTATAAGCAAAAATATCATATTTTAACCATTATTTGAGCTTCCTAGTTGACGTTGGTAGTAAGGTGTCAGTAAGTGTTGTACATTTTGCCCATTTGTTCTACATTGTGAGATGTAGTTTTCTTCATTTAGGAGTTGGAAGGTTGAGAGCTATGGGTGTGATACTAAAGAAAGGATTTGAAGCAAGGAAAAAATACCATATTGACACATAAAATAAATGTTCAAATTTGAAGAAGTTTAAATACTTTTAGCTGATCACAGTGTCTGATTAGGCATTACATTTTCAGCTGTTAGCAGATGGTTATTTTGTTTCTTCAAACATATCAACACCATAACATGCTGTTAGACTTGTTACTCATGTGCATAGAAGATCCTGTGAAGTCACCCTATATTGTCATAATATGGAAAGAGACAAAATTACCTTCTATCTTTAGCCTTTCCAGTTTTACTCAAGAGGCTACAGTCAAGGACAGAAATGACTCAAAAGGCTACCAGCACTCTTAACTTCTAACAGTCACCTACTGTCAACAGTATTTCTAAACTTTTGTTTAATCTGCTGCTCTCTAATCTGACAACATTGCACAGGTTGGTAAGAACATCAGTGAGCATCTCTGCCCCAAAGCACAATCATGTAATCATTTAACTCTTTATTGGAATGATATAGCGAATCACAACAGCCTAAACCAAAAAGTGGGTGTGACTGCATAAAACATCATAAACGGGCTGTAGAAAAGCTGTTTTAATGTTTATTTTACTTAATGAAAACAGCATTGCTTTGCACAATGCATACAGTTACAGATATGGGATAGGAACACATTTTTTTCAACTGACGTAGTGCCATTTTACTTTCTGCATTCTGATGAGAAGAAAGTAGCATACACTATTTTAAAACAATTTCAGAAATTTACACCTGACATTCTGGTAGTTTTCGAAGTGGAGCTGTGACATTTTTTAGTCATAGTTTTCTACCATAATAGGGAAGCAGGATACAGCATTTAAAATTATTACAAAGTTCACTAGTTGTATTAAACTGTTGAATATCAGAAAACAGGACCTGAATACTTACTGTTAACAATGTGCTACTGAATTAAAAAATGTAATACAGAGAATATCAGCAATGCATTCCCATCCACAATACTTTTTTGTGCACTAGACAGTAACATTAGAATTGATTTGTTTAATGCATAACACACTGAGCTTGGAAGCATCAGTGTGTCAGTAAAGGTGTGATCATATACATTTTTATTTTATCATGGTGGTGAAGCATGCACAACATTTTAAAATGGTTGTAGAAATCAGCATTGACATTGTATTGTCAAATTAAAAAAGATGCAGCCCACAGGTAATATAATTCTATTCTGTGCTAGCAAGCACTCTTCTGAGATACCAGAGGGTGATAGCTTTAAAAAGCATCATGAAGCAGATATATTAAGGAGATAGGATTACTGATTCATAAAAAAACATATATAACTGCATACTGGGGATGGGAAACCTATTTTCCAAGCAGAGCTGGGACATTTTCTGCTTTGCAGTTTATGGTGATAGTGAAACATGACACATTATTTTAAAGTGATTCAGGAAAGCAACAACTGCTATTATAGTACCTTTCTTTGAAAAAGTGTGGCATATTGCATATCGCTTTGCAGTCCATCATGACTGATAAATATGATACAAATTTTTCAAATGGCACATTAATAGTGTATATATATATATATATATATATATATATATATATATATATATATATATATATATTTACTTCAGAATCTCGAAATTCCAAAATATCGAATTTCATATAATCGAGACCATATGATTGATGTTTCAGAATAAAGAAAATCTGAAACAAATCCCAAAAAAATAATCCAACAATTTAAATGTTTCTGCAGGGGCACAAGCCCCCCCTGCAGCCCTCACATCCTTGCTTTTTAAATATTCTAACTCCGAGATCTCTCTACAGCAAGAAAAAGGGAAATCTCCCATTCTGCACTGTATGTAGATCTCTGTTCACAATGTCGGGATTCTGAAAGTTCAATCATATGGTCTCGGCCATATGAAATTTGATCTTTCAGGATTTCAGCATTATGAAGTGTTCCTGTAGATATATATATATATATATATATATATATATACATATATAAACCACATAGAATGTACGTTGAATTTTTAAAAAAAGTAACACTGTTTCACATAAATATCAAAACTAAAATTATATTCAAATCAAAGCAATATAGATACAACCAGTGACTTCCAGAGGCAATTTGCAGACAAATTTCACTACTGCAGACTTAATACAGCATTCCCTCTGAAACCCGCCTTGAAAAGGCGGAGACGGAAGATGCACTTATGACACACCTGTCTGAGTAGGTGTGACTATGCAATAGACTGTCTCATTGGTGCAAACCTGCTATTTTAAAAGAAGGAAATGATGTAATATCATTAATATGCAATAGATTGCCTTATTGGTGCAAACCTGCTATTTTAAAAGAAGGAAGTGATGTAATATCAGTTATAAGGATCTGAGGAAGGGTCGTGGTGGTGACCCGAAAACGCTTATCCTATGTTCTTCCTTTTTATTGTTTTATTGTTATTTTAATAAATATATGGATTATTTAGCACTATTTAGTGCTTGGCTCGAGTATATGCTTCAATAGAAAATATATTGCATATGGCATGTCTGAGTGATATGGAGATACTGAGCTACTAAGCTGTGCTCTAGAAAGTTAAAAGTGTGATGGTACGCCTTTGCTGTTCATTGCTCATCGTCAGCTGTTTGCAGTTTGAGTGTATATACCAAGAACTGTGTAGCTGCTTGTGATTTGAACGTATCTTGAAACAAGTAAAAGTTTGAACAGCGCACTGGATTTGTTGATTGATCCTGGCCGTGTTTATTGTGCTGTTTGTTGGCGTTTTAATAATTTGGATTTTATACAGCACACTCCGGTTGCATTCTGGTGTTGTATTGATTGGACTTATTTTGTTTCTATATGGAATCGAGGGAGGCACGGCCGAAGGACGAGCCAAAAAGGCAATGGATGAATACAATGGTAATGGATATATAAACCATGTGGTACCTCTAAGAATAGAAGAAAGACAGTTATCAGCACAAAGTAAGTCAAATAAATTTTTATTCAACAAAAGTGATAATCCATTATTGAAACTAGACTTTATGGAGGAAGCGATACAGACTGAAGTGACAGAGAACGAAAGAGATAATGTTTTAGACATGAGAAAATTTTATAGTGATGCAAGGGAGATGGAGGATGGTCTATATGAATTAAACAGATTACAATGGCAACGGCAGCACTTGGAGGCATGCCTGCACTATAATATTGTGCCAAGAGGCCTTAGAGTTTTATTAATGCCTACGCACAGGAAACTCTCAGCCAGAACTGTTGAAAAAATGGCAGAGTCTTAATCTAGAGCACAGTCGTAGCTATATGAAACTTTTAATAGAACACTATTTACCTAGAGAAAAATAATTAGTTAAGAAAATAGAAGGTTTACAAGCATACTTGGAACAGGAATTTGACAGTGAAATTTATATCTCAAAGTTAGAGGAGATATACTATAAGATCTCGTTATATGATAACAAGTTGGAACAAATAAAAACTAAGAAAATTAAAAGGGACTATGCTGATTTTAAGAGTGGGGATGTTTTCACTTTGTCGAGGGACTTTAATAAAGAACAGCAAATATTTAAAGAGAATGAATCATATAATAAACAACCACAGAGAGCTGCAAGAAGGTTTCTGTCTAATGTAGCTGATGGAAACAAAGATAAAGTAAATAAGAACAGTGATAGCCCAAGTGATGAGTCATATGGACATTGTATCTACACAAGGAATAGTGCAGTCCACTAATCAGATATTGGTTGCCTCTACCTCAGTTCACAATATGAATAATCAAAGAGAAGGAATGAATCCAGGAGCTGTATCTAAGAATACCATGAAAGATGGGGGTTTTCCAGTACTCCCACTTCAAATAAAAGAAATGAGAAACAGGAAGTAGATGAGATCATTAAGCAGAGGAAGGAAAAGAAGGAGGTCATATGTAGAGGAACGGTAGATGAAAGGAATAATGAATCTGTGGTTTTTAACCTCTCATCTTTTAAGTTGACAAGAGCACATGTTAATATTTTAAACAAGGGGTTGAAATTTATACCTACGAGAGGCATGGATGATAATGAAGCAATATTAAGTCTGAGGACATTTGGGAGAGATGTTATGCTGAAAAGCATGTACAAAGACAGTAAAGTGACTGCAAAGAATTTGTTCAAGAAACCAAGCAGCTTCATACCACAAAATAATGCTGTCGTAGACACATTTATCAATGTCTGTGAACAAGAAATTATTGATTACTTACAGAATAATAAAAGGAGAATACACAACACTATTAAAGAGGAAAAACAGGCCTTAAAAGAGTTAAAAGTGAATGAAGAATTAACTATTAGGCCCACAGATAAAGGTGGAGGGGTTGTCGTGATGGACACTGTGAGATATAAGGAAGATGTAAGAATTCTCCTACAAGATGTTACCTCGTATAAAGAGATTAGTGAGCATGAGTTAGAAAGGATTAAAATGAGAGTGAGGCTGTACCTGGAAGAAATGAAGGAGCAGAATCAGATTACAGTGGAACTACGTAGCTACTTGCAGGTTGAATATCCACTAGTGCCGATGTTCAAATGCCTTCCGAAAATACATAAAGACCTGCAGAAACCTGCAATGAGGCTAATTGTAGCTGGAGCTGGATGGATTACAGAGCCTGCGACCATCTATGTGGAATACCACATCAAGAAAGTCTTAGAGAAGACTCCAGCTGTATTAAAAGATACAAAGTTGTTTCTTGGAAAATTAAATGAATATAATAATACAAAGAGAAATGGAGAAAAACATCTTATGGCTACCATGGACATCAAAAATATGTTCAATAGTGCCCCTAACAGCTATGGCATTACAGCATTAAGGGATGTTTTACTGAATGAAGGCACATATGGTGAAAAGCAGGTTACAGTGTTGTGTAGTCTGATGGAATTGATCTTAAATAACAATGTCTTCATGTTTGATGGAAAATTTTATATACAGCTCTGTGGTGTAGCCATGGGTATGCCATGCGCCAATAGCTATGCAAATATAGTATTGGCACAATGGGAAAATACAGTGGTTCATCAGGACAAGCCTTGGAAGAATTATCTGAGGGTCTATCAAAGATTTCTAGATGATATATATATTATGTGGGAAGGAGAAGCTGTGGAACTGACAAATTTTCATGCATATTTAGAAGACAGCACAAGCTTCCTTAAATTTACTATGGCGTATAGCAATACACAAATGGATTTTTTGGATGTGCGTATCTTACAAAATGAAGAAGGTATTTTAGAGACCAGCCTTTACAGAAAAGAATGTTGGAAGAACAACATCTTACCAAGAAATAGTATGCATCCGAGGTATACTCATAAAAATATAGTTAGAGGACAGTTCCTAAGAACTTCAAGGATACATTCAAATGATGCCACTATTAGTTTGGCTATGAATGATCTGTCTGAACATCTGAAAGTGAGAGGCTATAAAGTGAAGGAGGTGTCTGAAGTGGAACAAGTAATTATGGAGAGAAATGGCAAAGGGAAACCATTCCTAAAAGGCGGTTATGAGAACATCTATGATGGTAAGAATGAACAAAAAGAATTGAGGGTGATGCTTACCCACACAACAGACACTCAGGTAGTCTGTGAGATTGTTAAGAAAAATTGGAGAATATTAATGTCAAATGAGGAATGCAAAGGATTGGTAGGAGAAGAACCTAGATTTTGTTTCAAGAATGCAAATAATTTAAAAACAATATTATGTAAAGATAATTGCTTGGAATCATATGTCACATCAAAAAGAATTGGAACTTTTCCTTGTAGAAGATGCACAATGTGCACATTTATATGTACTGATAGCTGCTTCGAACATCCAACTACTAAGAAGAAATATACTACTAATTTTTATGCTGACTGCACAACCAAGAACATTGTATATTTGGCTACATGTTCTGCATGCAGCAATTTCTACGTTGGAAAAACTGTGAGACAAATGAAAGAAAGAATGTCCAAACATGTTAGTGACATAAGGTTAAGGGATTATAAGAACCCACTTGCAAAACATGTTAGAGACGATGTGGGACACAACTTTATGTTTAGAGTTTTGAAAATTGTATTTGCCTCAAAAAGGGGGGGGTGATATTAACACCAGACTTGAGCAGGAGGAAATGTTTTGGATTGGGAAGTTTAGAGCACATCAGAAACCAGGACTTAATACAGCATTTCATATGAAACCCGCCTTGAAAAGGCGGAGACTGAAGAGGCACTTATGACACACATGTCTGAGTAGGTGTGACTATGCAATAGACTGCCTCATTGGTGTAAACCTGCTATTTTAAAAGAAGGAAATGATGTAATATCATTAATAAGCAACAGATTGCCTTATTGGTGCAAACCTGCTATTTTAAAAGAAGGAAATGATGTAATATCAGTTAAAAGGATCTGAGGAAGGGTCATGGTCATGACCCGAAAGCACTTATCCTATGTTCTTCCTTTTTATTGTTTTATTGTTATTTTAATAAATATATGGATTATTTAGCACTATTTAGTGCTTGGCTAGAGTATATGTTTCAATAGAAAATATATTGCTTATGGCATGTCTGAGTGATATGGAGAAACGGAGCTACTAAGCTGTGCTCTAGAAAGTTAAAAGTGTGATAGTACGCCTTTGCTGTTCATTGCTCATCGTCAGCTGTTTGCAGTTTGAGCTCATATACCAAAAACTGTGTAGCTGCTTGTGATTTGAACATATCATGAAACAAGTAAAAGTTTGAACAGCATATTGGATTTGTTGATTGATCCTGGCCGTGTTTATTGCACTGTTTGTTGGTGTTTTAATAATTTGGATTTTATACAGCACACTCCTGTTGCATTCCGGTGTTGTATTGATTGGACTTATTTTGTTTCTATATGGAATCGAGGGAGGCATGGCGGAAGGATGAGCTGAAAAGGCAATTGAAGAATACACTGGTAATGTATATATGAACCATGTGGAATCTCTAAGAATAGAAGAAAGACAGTTATCAACACAAAGTTAAGTCAAACAAATTTTTATTCAACAAAAGTGATAATCCATTATTGAAACTAGACTTTATGTAGGAAGCGATACAGACTGAAGTGACAGAGAACGAGAGAGATAATGTTTTAGACATGAGAAAATTTTATAGTGATGCAAGGGAGTTGGAGGATGGTCTGTATGAATTAAACAGATTACAATGGCAACGGCAGCACTTGGAGGCATGCCTGCACTATAATATTGTGCCGAGAGGCCTTAGAGTTTTATTAATGCCTACGCAAGGAAACTCTCAGCCAGAACTGTTGATAAAATGGCAGAGTCTTAATCTAGAGCGCAGTCGTAGCTATATGAAACTTTTAATAGAACACTATTTACCTAGAGAAAAAGAATTAGTTAAGAAAATAGAAGGTTTACAAACATACTTGGAACAGGAATTTGACAGTGAAATGTGTACCTCAAAGTTAGAGAAGATATACTATAAGATCTCGTTATATGATAACAAGTTGGAACAAATAAAGACTAAGAAAATTAAAAGGGACTATGCTGATTTTAAGAGAGGGGATGTTTTCACTTGGTTGAGGGACTTTAATAAAGACCAGCAAATATTTAAATAGAATGAATCATATAATAAACAACCACAGAGAGCTGCAAGAAGGTTTTAGTCTAATGTAGCTGATGGAAACAAAGATAAAGTAAATAAGAACAGTGATAGCCCAAGTGATGAGTCATATGGACATTGTATCTACACAAGGAATAGTGCAGTCCACTAATCAGATATTGGATACCTCTACCTCAATTCACAATATGAATAACCAAAGAGAAGGAATGAATCCAGAAGCTGTATCTAAGAATACCATGAAAGATGGGAGTTTTCCAGTACTCCCACTTCAAATAAAAGAAGTGAGAAACAGGAAGGAGATGAGATCATTAAGCAGAGGAAGGAAAAGAAGGAGGTCATATGTAGAGGAACGGTAGATGAATGGAATAATGAATCTGTGTTTTTTAACCTCTCATCTTTTAAGTTGACAAGAGCACATGTTGATATTTTAAACAAGGGGTTGAAATTTATACCCACGAGAGGCATGGATGATAATGAAGCAATATTAAGTCAGAGGACATTTGGGAGAGATGTTATGCTGAGAAGCATGTACAAAGACAGTAAAGTGACTGCAAAGAATTTGTTCAAGAAAAAAAAGCAGCTTCATACCACAAAATAATGCTGTCGTAGACACATTTATCAATGTCTGTGAACAAGAAATTATTGATTACTTACAGAATAATAAAAGGAGAATATACAACACTACTAAGGAGGAAAAACAGGCCTTAAATGAGTTAGAAGAGAATGAAGAATTAACTGTTAGACTCACAGATAAAAGTGGAGGGGTTGTCGTGATGGACACTGTGAGATATAAGGAAGATGTAAGAACTCTCCTGCAAAATGCTACTTCGTATAAAGAGATTAGTGAGCATGAGTTAGAAAGGATTAAAATGAGAGTGAGGCTGTACCTGGAGGAAATGAAGGAGCAGAATCAGATTACAGTGGAACTATGTAGCTACTTGCAGGTTGAATATCCACTAGTGCCGATGTTCAAATGCCTTCCGAAGATACATAAAGACCTGCAGAAACCTGCAATGAGGCTAATTGTAGCTGGAGCTGGATGGATTAAAGAGCCTGCGTCCATCTATGTGGAGTACCACATCAAGAAAATCTTAGAGAAGACTCCAGCTGTATTAAAAGATACAAAGTCGTTTCTTGGAAAATTAAATGAACATAATAATACAAAGAAATGGAGAAAAACATCTTATGGCTACTATGGACATCAAAAGTATGTTCACTAGTACCCCTAACAGCTATGGCATTACAGCATTACGGGATTTTTTACTGAATGAAGGCACATATGGTGAAAGGCAGGTTACAGTGTTGTGTAGTCTAATGGAATTGATCTTAAATGACAATGTCTTCATGTTTGATGGAAAATTTTATATACAGCTCTGTGGTGTAGCCATGGGTACGCCATGCACCAATAGCTATGCAAATATAGTATTGGCACAATGGGAAAATACAGTGGTTCATCAGGACAACCCTTGGAAGAATTAACTGAGGGTCTATCAAAGATTTCTAGATGATATATATATTACGTGGGAAGGAGAAGCTGTGGAATTGGCAAATTTTCATGCATATTTAGAAGACAGCACAAGCTTCCTTAAATTTACTATGGCGTATAGCAATACACAAATGGATTTTTTGGATGTGCGTATTTTACAAAATGAAGAAGGCATTATAGAGACCAGCCTTTATAGAAAAGAATGTTGGAAGAACAACATCTTACCAAGAAATAGTATGCATCCGAGGTATACTCATAAAAATATAGTTAGAGGACAGTTCCTAAGAACTTCAAGGATACATTCAAATGATGCCACTATTGGTTTGGCTATGAATGATCTGTCTGAACATCTGAAAGTGAGAGGCTATAAAGAGAAGGAGGTGTCTGAAGTGAAACAACAAGTAATTATGGAGAGACATGGCAAAGGGAAACCATTCCTTAAAGGAGGTTATGAGAACATCTATGATGGTAAGAATGAACAAAAAGAATTAAGGATGATGCTTACGCACACAACAGACACTCAGGGAGTCTGTGAGGTTGTTAAGAAAAATTGGAGAATATTAATGTCAAATGAGGAATGCAAAGGATTGGTAGGGGAAAAACCTAGATTTTGTTTCAAGAATGCAAAGAATTTAAAAACAATATTGTGTAAAGATAATTGCTTGGAGTCATATGTCACATCAAAAAGAATTGGAACTTTTCCTTGTAGAAGATACACAATGTGCACATTTATATGTACTGATAGCTGCTTCGAACATCCAACTACTAAGAAGAAATATACTACAAATTTTTATGCTGACTGCGCAACCAAGAACATTGTATCTTTGGCTATGTGTTCTGCATGCAGCAATTTCTATGTTGGAAAAACTGTCAGACAAATGAAAGAAAGAATATCCAAACATGTTAGTGACATAAGGTTAAGGGATTATAAGAACCCACTTGCGAAACATGTTAGAGACAACGTGGGACACAACTTTATGTTTAGAGTTTTGAAAATTGTATTTGCCTCAAAAAGGGGCGGTGATATTAACACCACACTTGAGCAGGAGGAAATGTTTTGGATTGGGAAGCTTAGAGCACATCAGAAACCAGGACTTAATACAGCATTCCCTATGAAACCCGCCTTGAAAAGGCGGAGACTGAAGAGGCACTTATGACACACCTGTCTGAGTAGGTGTGACTATGCAATAGACTGCCTCATTGGTATAAACCTGCTATTTTAAAAGAAGGAAATGATGTAATATCAGTTATAAGGATCTGAGGAAGGGTCGTGGTGGGGACCCGAAACCGCTTATCTTATGTTCTTCCTTTTTATTGTTTTATTGTTATTTTAATAAATATATGAATTATTTAGCACTATTTAGTGCTTGGCTCGAGTATATGCTTCAATAGAAAATATATTGCGTATGGCATGTCTGAGTGATATGGAGATACGGAGCTACTAAGCTGTGCTCTAGAAAGTTAAAAGTGTGATAGTACGCCTTTGCTGTTCATTGCTCATTATCAGCTGTTTGCAGTTTGAGCGTATATACCAAGAACTGTGTAGCTACTTGTGATTTGAATGTATCTTGAAACAAGTAAAAGTTTGAACAGCGCATTGGATTTGTTGATTGATCCTGGCCATGTGTTTATTGTGCTGTTTGTTGGTGTTTATATATATATATATATATATATATATATATATATATATATATATATATAAATATATATATATATATATATATATATATATATATAGATTCACTTCAGAATCTTTAAATTCTGAAATATCGAATTTCATATAATCGAGACCATATGATCTATGTTTCGGAATAATGAAATTCTGAAACAAATCCAAAAAAAATAAACCAACAATTTAAATGTTTCTGCAGGGTCACAAGCCCCCCTGCAGCCCCCACATCCTTGCTACTTAGTTCAATCATATGGTCTCGGCCATATGAAATTCGATCTTTCAGAATTTCGGCATTATGAAGTGTTCCTATATATATATATATATATATATATATATATATATATATATATATATATATATATATATATATATATAAACCACATAAAACACCCATATTTGGCAATGTACAGTTGATTTTTTAAAAAAAGTAACACTGTTTCACATAAATATCACAACTAAAATTATATTCAAATCAAAGCAATATAGATACAACCAGTGACTTTCAGAGGCAATTTACAGACAAATTTCACTACTGCAGATATCAAAGAATGATTTATATTTGGATTGTAGTTATCAAATTTACAGTCACAACTTAATTAATTAAAATATGACAAACACAACAATAACTTTTCATACAAGCAGTAAAAGTGTGGCATAGCTCACTTACTTAAATAGTTATAACATGTTTGACCCTAGATGAATAAGTAAGCAAAGGTAAAAATCTTTGGTCCTCCTCAGTACCTTCATGAAGGCTATGGAATGCTTTTCTTAATGGACTGGAAAAAACATGTTTTCAATGTGTTTTCCTTTGTATTTTTTCCTTGTAATAATGTTTTGAAATAACCAAATAAAAGCGGTGGTGCAAAACTCCGAAACAAAAAAAGTCCAAAATGAGAAACGGAGAGTATAAATCACTTCTTAGGCCAAAGTTTATTCAAATCACGTTCCACGCAATAAATGTTATCTCTCTATATACACTCTGTGTTAAAACACTCTATGTTAAAACATAACAACCTAATGTCTAGGAGAGATTTTGCCAAATCCCCTTTAGTGTAGGGTATAAACTTCAACCCTTTGGATAAAAGTCTAAAATGTCCTTCCTCTAAAACTAAGTGACTAAAATTATAAATAGTGAAATTGTTAAAAGTCCATTTGTTACCCACATTCGTGATTTTTAAAATTTCAGGGGGGTTGGGTACTGCTAGTACTTTCTCCTCCCTCTTATCCCCCCATTTTATACCTTACATTAAAGGGGATTTGGCAAAATCTCTCCTAGACATTAGGTTGTTAGGTTGTTATGTTTTAACATAGAGTGTTTTAACATAGAGTGTATATAGAGAGATAACATTTATTACGTGGAACGTGATTTGAATAAACTTTGGCCTAAGAAGTGATTTATACTCTCCGTTTCTCATTTTGGACTTTTAATGTTTTGAAATAATTACTTGTTTATTTATGCCAGGTTCTAGTTTTGGATAAGGGACCTTCTTGATACCTGAGTTTTCATTTGTCACTTCTCTCTACAAATATTAATGACCTCAATCCTGTACTAAGAAGAATCTTCTGGAACTTGATATGGATATAGACAAGCAGTACCTACTGTGTTGTTATAAGATTTTCATTTTGTTTCAGTAAACTCTATCTCTAATAAATTTGTACTTGCAGTAATTATGAACTTAGGAACATATGAACTGCAATAGGCTAGCAATAACAGGAAGCATATGATGTCTCGCTATATATGTGTTTAAGAAGACACATTTTAAAAATGCTTGCCACCCTTGACAAACATTTTAATAGCACTCACCACACAAACTGAGCAGGACTGTATAAAATAACCCTAGCGTAAATCTGTGTCTACCAATCCAGTCAACAAGACTATCCTTAACAGAAGAAAAAGTAGATTTTTGTTTCACATGTAGTAGCAATGTATTAAACAGGCTGGAAATACACTGAGTTAGGAAGCTATCCTACAGCGAGTCTTATTTATTGGTATAGAGTTAGGTCCCTAGTTTATGTATTTGTAAAGCCACTGGTTTTGTGAAGAAATGGATGGTTGGATAAGACTAGATTGTTCATGGCTCGAAAAATGAGACAAAGATAACTTCAGAAAACCTGGTAAGATACTGGGTACAGGGAGAATTGTGTTATTCTATCAGAATAGTTAAGGATTTAAGGGCTTCAATTTTCTTGGATAAAACTTCTTGAGGCTCTTCCAGTTTAACAGTATGCTTGTATTTATACATACAATAGGGGGCATTGTATCTGATGATGGGTCTGATAACGAAAAAGTACAGAGGTAGAGTGACATAGTTAGTTCTTGAAGATAATCACTTTAAAACTATCAAGCAATCTAGAATATCTTCCTGACTTCTGTAAAAACGTGATGATCGAATGAGAGTGAGGTGTCGACATAAATACCTGGGCTTCCTATGACCATATCTGCCTGACGGCACTTACCATTATAACATATAAGGTGGAAGCAGCTTTCTTGCTGAATGCTACTGCGCTACTCTTTATGGCATTTTTTTATGCTGTTTTCATTACACCAGGTGTGTGGAATATTCTAACCCTTGTTAAACAGTTTAGTATCAGTAAATGAGCAGTTAACAGTGCCTATTTTGCACTTGTCAGCAAACGTGGTCAATTATACTGCTAAGATATTTTATTTTATTATTTTTATTTATTTGACATTTGTTAACAGGGTTAGTCTGGCTGGGCATGGTGCCCTTTTTCAGCAAAGACCCGAGGAAAAAAGCTTCAAATTACATAAAATTTAGCTGTACAGTAAAAAAAAAATAAAATAAAACAGGACTTGTAGCAAATTAAAGTTTTGCTATTATACGGTAATAAAAATTGAATAGGAAAGATAAGTACATCAGATGATATTTGTAGCATGCAAATAGAGATATCAGGAATAAATCATACATCAGAAATTTGTATTATACAATATAGTAACAGCAAACGAACAAAATACAAACATGTGAAGGTAAAGCATTAGTAGAAGTGGAGGAGTATGGAGGCACCCTTAAGAATTTAGTCATTGCTTAGCTGAAGGACGGACTAGGGGACAGGAGGTATAGGAGAGATAGGAGAACAGAAGAGAAATTACTGCGGACAGTAAATAGGTTGTGGTAATAGGATGAGGAGCTGGTAAAAACATAGTAAAGGAAAGGGAGATTAGTTAAGGGGATGAAAGAGAAGTGGGGGAGATGAGGGAGAGGATAGAGGTGAGGACATTCAGGGGGGTCATTACAGGTGCAGATCCAGGAGCTTGGATGACTATATCCATATTGGCTTAGATGACTACAAAATAAATGCCAAATAAAAGGCAGGCCAGCACTGATCCCTGCATACCTCACCAGACATACTTTTACATTCAGAGAGGGAGGGTACCAGGAAATGTCACAACTTAGTATCTGTGAAGTATCCAATTTGCAATCTAGCAAGCCAAGCAGAGGTTTACATTACATTTGTCTACCTTTTCAATATTACCAGCAAGGGGAACAGTGCCTTGGAATGTGCAAGAGAAGCAACATGCACTGTGTGACTGTAACCTTTTCAAAGAAGATTACTAGATTGAGGACACAGGATCTGCACTTCACAAAACTAGACTGAATGAGATCTAATTCAGTTAAATTCTCTGAGAAGCCATAAATGAGTTCTGTTATGATACATTCTATAGCTTTGTATTTAAAGCTTGTATAGTGTGGTCTCCCACCATCAGGCACAAGCTCTGTGGATAAGCTGAGGTTGAAAATTTTACTTACAAGCTCAGATGGTGCATAATTAGCACTGATATGAATGCAACCTGGTATGTTATCTGGTCCCACAGAAGTATCACTTTTAGCCTTTGATGGGGATTCTAAGACTTTCTCCCAGGTGATTTCAGGAGAAACTGCTTATTTGAGGATAGCGAAAGCAACTGTATGTGTAAATGGGGCAAAGTTAGCAATACGTTTGTTTGCTACTATACTGGATATGTCTTTTGGATTGGAATGTGTGATATTAGGGATGAGTTGAGCATTGTTCCTTAGCTTCCTAACATAACTGAAGAAACATTTGTAGTTTCCTTTGATAGCTATAGCAACCTTAAGTTTATTCTAAGCTTTACATTTTAAAAGTGCTGTTACATTACTTGCTGACATGTTTCTCTGTTGTTATAAAGTATGAGGATGGGCATTTCTTACATATATTAATGTTTCCTTTATTATACAGTTCATTAATGCAAAAGTTCCACCAGAGAAGTATACTTCTGAATTTACTATTATATTTAGAGTGGGTGGATAGAGACTTTTTTGGTTGTTGATGTGCTGGTAAAAATTAAAGGTGAATAGAGCAGCCTTTTCAGAAACCTGGCTTTCAAATTTTTGGTGTAAAGGATTCAGAATTTAGAACTGTATTAGTTAAATTCACTTGGTGGGATGTAAATTTTAATAGGTTTTATTTATGACTCTTTTGTGAAATATTCAGAATTTTAAACAAGCTTTCATTCTTTTTTGAATCCTTTCTGGAGTATTTGATTTACACTTAAATTTCATTACAAATAAAGGAAAATATCATAAATTACGTGATTTTCCTATCTACTTACAGATCATTGAAATACGAACATTACTCTAGATCTAAATTATACAGATTTAAGCCTGAAAATTAGAATATAGCAAGATTAGTGGCCAGATTCATGAACTCCTACACTAAAGGTACAGCGTTGGCAACACAACCATAGCTCATACCTTCTTCCACTTAATTTCAGTTTTCCTACTGATTTTTTTTATAGCCTTAAATATTGAAGGGGATTCATAAAAGTTACCACAAACTGTAGACTAGGTGTACACATAGTGTAATCTTTCAGAGTGACTAGAAAGCGCAAGCAATGTGGTAGAGTTGTTACTGAGTACAAAAGTGTACATAGTGTAGACATTAGATATTTTCAGAGTTGTCAGCAGAGTGTTGTAACACTATTAAAACTTTTCATTGTTTTTTTTTTTAAGCCACTTTCGTCTTAGAGTTTAAGTTAATTTTAGACTTTGGTAGCCCTATTTTACATCAGGTCCCCTTTTAACAACTTTTATTATGAATACATGTATTAAAATAGGGATTATTGACTGAGAAAGGAAAATTAACAGCTTTCTGTTATGTTAAATGGGCTTTCATAATAAGATCTGTAGTCAGGTACTTGCCAGTTACACATGAGTCTCCTTGTGCAGAGAGAGAAACTTAGATCAAATATAATTAATTGAAGAATATGGGAAAACATTTCTTCAGTCAACCAAAAATTAGAGTGGTAGGTTTTGAAGGATATTATTTTTCTCTACCCAATAAAATGCCAATGGCCCTGATGCTTTATCTGCAGAGTTTTATAAGGCCTTTTGTTCTTCATTACTTCCTTATTTGGAAAAACATCTGTTTGCATTAGCTTGTGGACCCATTTTTTCATCTCTGACCAAGCTGATTCTTATTCTGAAACCTAATAAAGACATTACAGCTTGGGACCGTTATCATTTTGCAGCTTTACTGAATGTAGATTATAAAATCAGTGAAAAATTTATAAACAATTTGCTGGTGGTTTTGTCAGAAATTATATATCCAATCAGTCTGGTTTTATGCCAAATAGGAAACTAAATATTGTTAATCAGATATTGCAGGCCTTAGTTTTCCATTCTCAGTCTTGATTGTTAACCTAAGCTGTTATTTGCTCTACTGATGTATTAAAGACACTTAATAATATTAGTGGAGGCAATCATTTTCTTCTTAGCATCATAGGAGATTACTAGAAGATCGACCTGGAGGTTATTTCAAGACTAGCCATTTCATTTCAATGTAATACCATAGAAATGCTAATCAGTACCCATGATTGCATTTAGTAATGACTGCCCATGTCCAGGAGGGTTGTGGATAATATCCCCAGTAAGAATTTATGGTGCCCCATCCACTCATCCAGGTTCCTTTTGAACAGTGTCATAGAGGTGCTCTATTTCACATGAATTGGTAGCCAATTCCAAAGGCATGGCAGTCACTCCAGGATGTACTATTTATGTCCCTGGAATGTGTAGCTCTAGTCCCACTTGCTTTATAGATATGCAGTAAGTTCATTAGGTTTGGGTCTGAGATTGCTCTGTAAGCCAAGCATAAGTCTCCCCTAAAAAGTCTATATGATACAGAGGATGGTGACAAGGACTTTAGTCAGTGTACGTAAGACATGTGCTAGAGTCCCTTGATCTTTTTTGTTAGAAACCTCTGAAGCCTGTCCAATTTCTGCAGGTGCTTTTTGTGGCACATGCCGAACGAGGTGTTTTACTCAATTATGGGCCAAATTAGTGCCGAGTATAGAGGGGTTATAACCTTTTTTGCTCTTAAGGCGATGCCTTTACTAATCAAGTGTGCTATTTAGAAAGCCTTCCTTCCTTACAATAGTAAACACATGGTAGTCAAAGTTAAGGTCATAGTCAACTTGTGATCCCAGATCCCTTATCACTTCATGGGTACTTAGGGTATTGTTGCTGATTTAATAGTGTCAGGGGACATTGTATGTGCCAAAGGGAATGATAATGTGTTTCTTTGCATTCAGTTTGAGACAGTGACTAAGACACTAAGACACCAGTCATTGGTCTGCGGAGGACCCAACTTGGGTATACTGACATCATTTTGGAATTCAGTAACTGCACTCAGTTTGCAGACATCAGCAAACATGGTAAGCCACAGCCTCTTCGTTTTGGCCTGAACATCTGAGAAGTATATACTAAACAGTAGGGGGCAGTATATACCGATCAATAGGGGCCAAGTTCTTGACAAGCTAAATCTTTCAGCATTGGTCTTGAATATTATTAAGGCCTGTAAATATACATATTCAGAAACAGTCTCAGGGGAAGCATCCCTTGTCCCCAAATTTGTTCTTATTAGCACTGAAACCTCTATTCAGGCTGTAGGCTTTGTGGTCGACTAAGGTGGCATGATGTTTCCTGTGGATTCAGCTATTTCTTCACTAGGTACATTTTTAAACTGGACAAGGATTTTGGTAAGCCTAACGATTATGCCACTAAATTCAACAAAGTCAAAAAGTTCTTTATTTTTTCCTAACAAACAAAATTCTGAACATCTGGAAGAAATATTCCAGTGGATACCCTTACTGTCCCATTTGAGAAGGGGATTTTAAGATGGCAAATGCAAAGTTTTCAGTGCCTGAATGTTTGAACAAATGTGGATAAACTACACTAACTTGAATGTGTGTGTTCAAGAAAGGTGGCCTCTGTTTTCCTTCCTCTTAACAGTACAATATTCTAGTGCAGCTAGCTGTCCAGCGAGTATCATAGGGGTTTATGCCGATATCTGTGAGTTTGTTTATAATACTTGAGTGGGGTATTGCCTCAAATGCCTTACACAGGTCAATGTAGGCAGTATGCACCATTTTGTCTTCATATATTTCCTTTATGACCCTCTCAAACAAGTCCATGAGGCTCTTTAGGCATGATCTGACCTTGACAAAACCAAACTGGATTGGATCCAATGTTTGAAGGTATTCTATGTCCTTATTACCTATTTTCATGTTATTTCTTTCCATGACTTTGCATATGAGATGAATCAGATGTATAGGTCTGTAGTTCCGGGGGGGGGGGGGGGTCTACTGATGGCCCGCCCTTGTGTAGAGGAATGACCAATATAGTTTTCATTTGCATGGCACATCTGGAAACTATGGTTAAACAGTGACTGCAGTGATCCCAGTAGGTCATGCTTAAGGCTAGTTAGGAGGCATCCTGGAATATTATCAGAACCCACTGATGTGTATTTGACCTACACATCTACGATCTGCTCTCTAATGATAGTCATGGTGGTATGTTTGATAGTATTTCTTGGGGGCAGTGGCAGAAGAAAGGGAACTAAAATGGGAGTAGAATTTGTCAGCCAAGAGATTTGCTTTCTCTTCTGGTTCCATGTAGGTGGCTACATTTACAATCAGTTCTGCACACTGCTGTGTGCTGCCTTAGAGGTTTCAAATAGAGGTAACGAAAGCCTTGTGGCTGCCCTTTGCCTGGGAAGCTATATTTAGGACATTAATGTTGGGGAACACTGTGGTAGAAAGATCAAAAATGCCTCAATACACCAAAGATCATTGAGAATTTATTGAACTGTCATCCAGTGAAGGAATGATGTGGGAAAATGCTAATAGCAAGCAAGGTCTACTGAACTCTATTCAACTTTAACAGTGTTGTTTTCTTACAAGTTCCATGATCGCTGCTTGATTTTCATGTAGGTTTTGTATGATTAGTGAAACAGAACTTTTCCACAGTACTTCTTACCAAAATACAGAATCTAAATGCTTAATGACTACAAACTTGTCAAACATAAGATATTCTTTTAAAGTTCCAGGAACTCACATCTATAGACCTCCTAAATGTAGTTACACAGTCAAGAGTTCTATTTTACTCACTTATTTTTTTAACTGTTTTCCATCAAAGCTGGTTTCCGCTGAAAGTACATACCATCTCTACCTGTCTTTAGGTGTTTTGCACTGGCATGGTGTGCCACTGTCACTGCTAAAAAAGGCATTTGGACTATTCTGACATACTTATTGTGGTGGGAAGGAAGTCCCAGCTGGACCATTGGCATTCTTATTTGCACTTTATGGTGAAGCAGAAGTAATATACATTATATTTAAATGATTCCAGAAAGCAGTATTTGGCAATGTAATACTTTTTCTATGTAGAGTGTTGCATTTTATTACAATGGGGAAGCAAGATACGTTACTTTAAAATTAATGCTAGAAGCACTATGTGATACTGCACCATTGAATATAAAAAAGTTCCAATTCTCATTCTGACTATGCCTCCTGGATTGAAATAAAATTATGATTAGTAAAACAAAGTAACATAGCACTGTTCTATAAAAACAAGTGTTATTTTGTGACACCCTGGGTGTATGGAAACTCCACAGAGTGAAATATAAGCTATCTCCAAAGAATTAGAACAGCTTTGAAATGCTGTACAAATTGTGTCACTCTGACATGCTACATGGAAAATTGAAATATGTAGGTTTAAACACATGAGAAAATAGCAAACTATTATTCGGTGCATTTTTGAAATGAGAAACTCTTACTCTGATTACAAGGGGGTGTACAAAATACATGTAAACTATATTAATGGCACTGTACTAATATATTTAATAAAAGTAAGAAGGAGAGCGTGCGGCAGATTAGGTTTCAATGTGTTACAACTGTTTCACAGTTCAGGATATATTGTCCGTACGCCAAAGGCAAAAAAGTTTCTAAAAGTTACCAGTTAGACTAATAGTTTCCAAAAATTACCAACTCTTCCAAGCAGATTTTTTCAGCATTACCAGCTTAAATAAAACGTTTAAGCATTACCAGCTTAACAGCATCATATAATCGACCAGAACTTCCAAATAAGTGTTCCAAACAGTGTGATATAAACAGCGTTCCACTTCTCGGCCAATAAATCCCCTGTTTAAAAACAGCAACGTTCGTTTCACCTTGTTTCAACAACAATAAACGGATCGACCAAGATATTAATCCATAAGCCTTATATTTATTTAAAATACAACAGATTGGCAAGC
The DNA here is from genome assembly GCF_019279795.1 of Protopterus annectens. Taxonomy (NCBI): domain Eukaryota; kingdom Metazoa; phylum Chordata; order Ceratodontiformes; family Protopteridae; genus Protopterus; species Protopterus annectens. The sequence goes on along the minus strand of NC_056732.1, from coordinate 504,684,102 downwards.
GCTTTCACCCGTAGGCTTTATCAGGCCACTTATAACTGATATACATTTCAAATGGATTTATATTACAATTCATATTAATGTCACTTCCTTTAATTAATACATCACTTCACCCACATTTTCAAGCTTGCGCATTTTTGTATATATATTATATAAAAAAAACATCATTATACAAAAGTTGGACTAAAAACATTATCATTCTTAATAAAAATTACAAACATACTCTAGGTTAAAACAACTGCATATGTACATAGAGTAAATCAACTATTTCACTTATATACATCTTAGCGCTTTTCGCTCGCTTATATATGTGTGCTAAATCTGCATGTGAGAGCTGTATTTATATACAATATTAAATGGATATATTTAAATTAATATGTTTTTTTTAACTCTATATGTCAAACCTAGAAATGAATATTATAAATTTGTATATATAAGTAGACCAAATATAATCTGATACAAGTGACTATGTACATTGAAACTGAATAGTGAGCCTTATTAAAAACGGACATATATTACGCACTAAGTTAATGAAATGTCACAATACCATTCAGTAAACGAACAAACATTTTTAGCAGTACTCACACAAAAAAACTTTTTTTTAAAAACTTTTGTAAGATATTTTTATAAAAATATATGTTGAGTAATAGTATAAAAAACATTTCTTTGTGCTAACTAAAAACTAATATGAAATATTTAAGGCACAATGGTGCATCCATAATGACGTCCCTAAATTTCATTGTATAATATATACCTAACAAAACATCATATACTATCTACTATTCCTTGCTTATTTATTTATACATGCATATAGTAATCAATACTAAATTTATACATGTATATAATAATCAATACATTTTTACCTACATATATAATGCTTATAAAGAAATATATATATAATCTAAAATATATTTATGTAAATTTTGTGACACTATAGATGAATCAGCAACCTTCATACACCCAGTAACTCAAGAATTGTTTAAATTCTACTGTGAGGCAAATTGTGAAACTACACACGTGGTATATCTAGCCACGTGCCAGTTATGCCCAGCTTTTTATGTGGGCAAGACAGATAGACGGCTCAGAGATAGAGTAAGGGAGCATCTCTATAACATCAGGATAAATTCAGAGAAAAATGCACTGTCTAAACATGTAGTGTCTACCTCTATCGAACACAAATTTAAGTTTAAAGCTGTTTATGTCAATAAACCCACTATACGTAGAGGTACTATACGCAATACCACTGAATGTAATGAAAGTAAGTGGATAATTAAACTCAGGGCGGATTGTGAACCTGGACTTAATGATAGGGTCCCTATTAAACCTATTTTGAAAAATAGAAGAATAAAAGTTAAATGAATTGATTAGTTTTTGCTTATTACACATTTGATATGAAATTAGGGAATACAATATATTTTAGATTATATATATATTTCTTTATAAGCATTATATATGTAGGTAAAATGTATTGATTATTATATACATGTATAAATTTAGTATTGATTACTATATGCATGTATAAATAAATAAGCAAGGAATAGTAGATAGTATATGATGTTTTGTTAGGTATATATTATACAATGAAATTTAGGGACGTCATTATGGATGCACCATTGAGCCTTAAATATTTCATATTAGTTTTTAGTTAGCACAAAGAAATGTTTTTTATACTATTACTCAACATATGTTTTTATAAAAGTATCTTACAAAAGTTTTTTAAAAAAAGTTTTTTTGTGTGAGTACTGCTAAAAATGTTTGTTTGTTTACTGAATGGTATTGTGACATTTCATTAACTTAGTGCGTAATATATGTCCATTTTTAATAAGGCTCACTATTCAGTTTCAATGTACATAGTCGCTTGTATCAGATTATATTTGGTCTACTTATATATACAAATTTATAATATTAATTTCTAGGTTTGACATATAGAGTTAAAAAAACATATTAATTTAAATATATCCATTTAATATTGTATATAAATACAGCTCTCACATGCAGATTTAGCACACATATACAAGCGCGCAAAAAGCACTAAGATGTATATAAGTGAATTAGTTGATTTACTCTATGTACATATGCAGTTGTTTTAACCTAGAGTATGTTTGTAATTTTTATTAAGAATGATAATGTTTTTAGTCCAACTTTTGTATAATGATGTTTTTTTATATAATATATATACAAAAATGCGCAAGCTTGAAAATGTGGGTGAAGTGATGTATTAATTAAAGGAAGTGATGTTAATTTGAATTGTAATATAAATCCATTTGAAATGTATATCAGTTATAAGTGGCCTGATGAAGCCTATGGGTGAAAGTGCTTGCCAATCTGTTGTATTTTAAATAAATATAAGGCTTATGGATTAATATCTTGGTCGATCCGTTTATTGTTGTTGAAACAAGGTGAAACGAACGTTGCTGTTTTTAAACAGGGGATTTATTGGCCGAGAAGTGGAACGCTGTTTATATCGCACTGTTTGGAACACTTATTTGGAAGTTCTGGTCGATTATATGATGCTGTAAAGCTTGTTATGCTTAAATGTTTTATTTAAGCTGGTAATGCTGAAAAAATCTACTAGGAAGAGTTGGTAATGCTTGGAAACTTTTAGACTAACTGGTAACTTTTAGAAACTTTTTTGCCTTTGGCGTATGGACAATATATCCTGAACTGTGAAACAGTTGTAACACATTGAAACCTAATCTGCCTCACACTGTCCTTCTTACTTTTATTTAATTACTTTGCTTTCCAAGGAGCGCATTTAAACAGCCAATATTTACATTTACATTTTTATTACTGTACTAATATATGTTCCATAATGTTTATTTGTTTTCTGCTTGTACAATAGACAGTGAAAGTGATGTTACCTCATGTCATATGTTTAATGCACATGGGATAACATATTCCTTTGTATTTCATTTTATCATTATGGGGAAGTGAAATATAGCAGTTTTACAATGACTGCAAAAATCAGCATTTCACACATGAGGATTAAAAAAAGAAAGGAAAACATGTGCATATTGTTAACAATATAGGGCAGCTTGGTGGTCTGTAGTAACAAGAACTATACCTTGATACCAATTAAGGAGGTTGTATAAAATAGCAATTATACTGCTCTAATCAAAACCTGTGCTATGATGTTTACCTCCCTTCTTCAGTTTGCACAGCAGACAGTGAGAGTATCACTGTTCTGTGATATGCAACAGGTACATGGTGGTACAATTGTTAGTACCATCAGAGCAATATGGTCTTATGACGACTGCTTTGCTGGGCATGTGACAAGCACTGCAGAGGAGTATTTTGATCCATCTATAATGACAGACAGTACCATTTTAGGGAATAGTGATGATGCAGTACAAACAATTATCGTATTGTAGAGTAGGCTGCTAATGGGTGGCCACAGTGGTGCAGTGGTTAGCATTGCCGCCTCACAGCAAGAGGTTCTCCGGCTTGATCCTTGGCTGGGGTGCCTTCTGTGTGGAGTCTGCAAGTTCTCCCTGTGGTCATGTGGGTTTCTGACGGGTGCTTTGGTTTCCTCCCACATCCCAAAGACATGCTGTAGGTGGACTGGATGCTCTAAATTGGCCCTAGGTGAGAGTGTGTGCATGTGTGTGCCTTCTGTGGAAGGTTGAGTGCCGGGCTGGCAACTCGACACCGTAAAACTCCACTGCCAATCATGAGCAGACAGGTGATCCGCTGTGGCGACCCCTAACCGGGAAAAGCTGAAAGAAGAAGAAGAGCAGGCTGCTAATGTGCTATGTATAACCAGCAATGACAGTCACATTGTGTGCAGTTGTATAGCAGCATATGGAGTCAAGCAATAGCACAGATGCAAGAAAATGTTACATTTATCTTATGTTGATTTCCCATGGTGGAAAAGGCATGAAAGCAGTTTGTAGTACTAAGTACAGAAGGATGGCAGTTTCTTCACTGCTGTGACATCATGACTAGTTTTTTAAGTTAGAATGGTAACAGTAGTTTAGATGGCAGCATGTAGGACTAACAGTTGTCAGAGTGGGAATCAACATACACTGCATCATTTTAATTATTCATTTATTTATTTGAAGATAATGATGGACCAGGCAGAGGTGCATACAATTGTAAGGCAGAGACAGAAGGAACTGTGTTGATGAACATATCATACCATTCAGTAACTCACAAAGTTGTTTATGTTTACTGTGAAAGTCATTTGACTAGTAGTCAGAAGTCAATTAAAAATACAATTTGAAGTTAAAGGAACAGAATTCTATATCACTCATGTTTCTATAGCACTAGGTGCAGCCAGGTCATAAAATCAAGGCACTTGGCTAGTATTCAGAAATCAACACACATTAGACTTGAAAATTAAAATGAAACGAAGACAATGCCTTCTAATATTTGAACTTTGTATCACATATATGCTTTTTACACAGGTATCGGCAGGTGAGAAAGTCATTACACTTGATTAGTATTCAGAGATCAAAAACAATAAAATATGATAAAAAGAAAGAAAACACTGCTTCTACTACTGTTTGAAACCTGCATCAATTACATGCTTTTTGCACAGTTACTAACAGTCATGTCAAAGTCACTGCACTTGGCTAGCATTCAGAAATCAGGACAAATAAAATATGAAATGAAAGGAACAGAAAACTCTGTTTACTAGTGCTAACCCTTGCATTACTCATACGCCTTTAAGAAAAGCAGTAGGAAATTAGCTCATAAAATTCTTGAAAGGCTACTTTTCTATAAGGATAACAAGTGAGAGATGATGTGAGTATTATTGCAATTTGAGATGGAGCCTTGTTAATACCTTTTAAATTTCCTGGAGGGACCGCTACACAACCCCTCAGAACCAAAGCTGGAACAAGCTCAGAAAACTTAACTGAAAATGTAAACAAAGACCAGAATCAAATCAAAAAATCCCTGGTACTTTCCCATTAAGTGTCTAAGACACAATGGGTACTAATTTGACTAAAGCTTTATAAATGGCTTCAGAGTATAGGGACTTTGAAATCAGTCCATTACCTAACACAGCCACAGGCTTAGCTTGCACTTTGTGTAACAATGGTCAGGTATACAGTACTACTAAAGCAACCAAAAAAACAAACTGCCCCACACAGATCCCACACAACAAGCTGATACACACCTCAGCTATAACTATGGTGAGTTAAACACACTAAGGCTGTAGGTGACAGCCCTAAAACTTTTTTAGGGGCAAGCCTCCTTTCAACCTCACCAATTTTGGAGATTTTTACCCTATACCCCTTATACTTAAATATACTACTTCCGTGGGTGCACAACCATAGAGAAAATACAAACAAACAGCAAGTCAGAAACAAGTGCTCACTTATACCAAGATCTCACAGTATGGCAAACAAATACAAAAAGCAATCAAAGGTGTTCAATTTCTAGAAATCAGGTCAAGGAGATTACATGTCATGGGATAGTTTCTATCAAATGGTAGATATCCCATCCCAGACATACACCTGATCTGTGACATGTTACAAATTATCCCTACCCATCTCAAACTTATTTCCAAAATACAGTATATGCCTCACAGAGACCTAAGATCTCAGATCCACAGCCTCCTACAAGTTGTCAAATCAAACAACCACTTTGGTGATTCTTTAAACTCTTTTCATGTAGCCTAGCTGCAGAATTACATTACCCCAGACCTGAGATATTCAAGCAAACATAAAACAAGTCTATACTGTTTAATATCTTCCGTCCAGTTAGGTGTGTCCCTGTACCTGAATTTAATCTCCATCTATCCTCTCTCCAGCTCTTATCCATTCTAGTTTCTCCCTGTCTTCCTTTAACTCCTTTAACTACTATACTATCTGCAGTCTCAACCTTATATTTAACTCTTGCCATATACTGTCATTGTATTTATTCATAACTTTCATAACTGTTTTCTGTTTATATAAATATGTATTTTGCAATTGTTTTGTGCAAGCATTCAACAGTGTCCGTGTACAATTGATTTTATGTTGCCTCTGTTTCATACTGTTGGCCTTTTCAACATGTGCTATCACTAAAAATGGGGCTTAGCTCGGACTAGTTTTAGTCAACAAAGTGAAATAAATGAATAAGTAAATAAAATTATCATTGCAAAATGGATTGTTTAGTGCATGTGTATGCCCCTAGACTGTTGACATACTCTATCATCATTATCACCTGTCATCAATTATGAGTAAATACTAAATATATAACTAAACATAACTTGGGTGAATTCTGAGCTTATGCTGTCATGTGTACCAATGCTGCATAGTCTTTGCTAATCTGTGACAAGATGTTATAAATCTATGTGATGAAAGACTGATATTTACCAATATAATTAAATGCATCACAGGCAATTTGAATTCACTTAAAAGGCCAACCATGATGGCATTTTAACTCTGCCTGTCTCAGAAAGAGCCATGAAGTATCATTATATATACGGGCATACATGTATTCTTCAGATAGCTATCATTTCAAAATAGCATGTGCTCAAAGAAGACATTCAGATAGTCTCCATAGTAATCAAAGCAATGAGAGACCACAACAGTGATGACGAACTTAAAATGTGCTGATTGTAATCAGTTTTTGAAGAATATGTTGCAAACGGTTGCGAAATACACCAATCTATCAACTGTCAATATGCTTTCAGTAAGTATTAGGATCAGCCATTTAAATTTTCTTTGGAATAGTTTTCCTTGATCACTCATTTTACTATATTACAGTATAGCAGGTGACAAAAGGCCAAACAGCCATACATCTAACAGCCTTCTTAGTATCATTTTAGTTTTAGGATTTAGTCCCATTAATTCTTAAAATGGAGCTGCTGCAACTCTAGCAAGTGCATTAGCCAAAAGCCAAATGTAATCACTTCTCTGAGAAAAGTGTATGTAGTGTACAACAATACATGATTAAGAGGACAGAACTTGTAGGCAGATGTTCACATTTGTCCATTTTTTGCAGTTTCTGCAAGGACTGTTTCTTGTGGCTCTAGCCTAATTATCTGCATTTGTATAAACTACTCCTAATGTTTTATAGCAAACATAAAAAGTGTATTTCTTTGAGGAAAGACATTATTTAGTTACTTTTATTCATTTGCCTCACAGTAAGAGGTTCTTTGGTTCAATCTTCGGCTGGGGTCCCTTCTGTGCGGAGTCTGCATGTCCTCCCTGTGGTCGGGGGGGTTTCCTCCGGGTGCTCCGGTTTCCTCCCACATCCCAAAGACATGCTGTAGGTGGATTGGACACTCTAAATTGGCCCTAGGTGTGAGTGCGTGCGTGTGTGTGCCTTCTGTGGAAAGTCGGGCGCCGGGCTGGCAACTCGACACCATAAAACTCCACTGCCAATCATGAGCGGACAGGTGATCCGCTTTGGCAACCCCTAACCGGGAAAAGCCGAAAAAAGAAGAAGAAGAAGAAGTTGACCTGGTAGCTAGATGAGTCATAAGATCACCATCAGCCTTGATTTGTGCAGCAAGCAAAAGGCAACAGTCATTGCAATATTTACAACATTAACTGAAGATCTTTTCAAAACCTGGAATAACAAATGTTTAAACATTTACGGAAAATGTAATTATGTAGAACATTCACAGAAAGTGAAAAAAATTTCAAAAATCTAAACCACAACCGTCATCACTGTTTGTAGCCTTACACGTTTATCTTTCAAAATGTAGTTACTAGTTTACATTGTATTGTCTAAGGTTAGCATCATAGCATTATTTTTATTGCTTAAGCAACACAGAATTATAACCTCTAAAGAGAAAAACAAAATTTGAGTTATGCTTCCCTGAGCTTTCTAAAGTGTGTGTGTGTGCTTGGGGGGTGGGTTCCTAAAGTTCTTTAGGGCAACATCCTTACAACTTTTCCACAGGAACCTCAACAGGCACTAACTGAGCTTCCTGCTTCAAAAAGGTAACACATAGAAAAATGCATAAACAACAAAAAATAGAAGCATTCCAGAGCAAGACAAAAGCTAAAATGTTTTGCTCAAGAACTGTCAGTCTTGTCACAGCATAATCATCATTAGTCATCATATGGACTGGGCATAACAATGACTTCTTTGCATGCGCTAATCTGTTGTATCATTGTGACTCAAAATATCTATAAAGATAACAAAACACATGCACACATGCACATAGATACATACACTCACACAGACACCCCCCCCCCCACACACACACACACACACAAAACCCCCGCAGACACACGTACCCCCCCCCCCCAAGTCACAGGCTTAGTTATAAAACTGAGTTTACTAATCCTGTAGAAGCAGAGATTTCTTATATCACACACCATTTGTCTCTTTTTTCCTATTTTGTGCTAACTTACCAATGCACAAGTACAACACACTGGATTAGCAACGAGATTTCCATTCACATGCGACAGAGCATCAAAATGATTTTCTAGCTGAGTTACCACAAATAACAAATGAATTGAAATGCCCACAGTAATTGAGGCCTGTAGCTACAGCTTTGCATTTATTGCCTGTTACACCTCTTGTATGCTATGATTTCTGCATAATGCTATGATTTTTGCAAAAGATTTAGCCTTGCTCCTCCTATATTTATCAACCTTTTTCATAAAGGCATACCTGTTTATGAGTTCACACATTGTTAAATAACATAACAAAGCCTATGAAAATCATAGAAGCATAAGGGTTACAAGGCAACTGAGCCATGAGGCCATTTCCACATTGCCAGTACCCACCCTTAGTTCTTGCCTCCCTTTTCAAGGAGTATCAAACCAGTCATACCAGGGGTGAATTTATTAACCTCTATCTAGTTGTCCAGTTCCTTTCTAAAGAGGTGTATAACACTGCTTAATTTGGAAAGGAAGTTTGCGCTAGAGAAGGGGTAGGTGCTGTATGAAAAATCTGTCCCTCCTGCTTGTCTTATTTATTTGCTGGAGTGGATTTAGATCTTTGGTCCCAGTCTTAGCTGGACTGTTTGACTTATTGCGGTATAAGAGCTCTTGGACTACTGGATCCCTTATGGCACTAAAAACAAGACACAGATTGCCTCTATGGGGTCTATATAAAACTGGTTACAGGGTTAAGGACTCCAATCTTTCTTTGTAGTTCACATCTTTTTAGGCCCCAGACCTTTTTAGTTTCAAACCTCTGGAGCCTTTACAACTGCATGATATGTTTGGTAGGGTACATCCCAAAGGGGGCATTGGGGCATTGTATTCAATGACGGGTCTAATCAATGAGGAGTATAAGGGCATGACAACTTTTTTCATCTGGAAGAAATACTTTTTGCAATCAGCTGTGCAAGGTAAAAGGATTTCCTGACCACAGTTGTAACAGGATGGTGAAATATTTGTTTATTTATTTTGCATTTGTTTACCGGGAATGTCCAACTGGGCCAAAGGCCCATTTTCAGCAGAGGCCCAGGGAGAAAAGCTTCATAGAGTTAGATATTCATATGAAAAGATATTTAACAATGTTCACAAATTATAACACCGTACAGTATTTATAACATAGTATAGATGCAGAAAAATAATACAGAATATGTAGTTTGTGACAGGCAAGTCACATATGATGACTTAATTTTAAAGTAAAAAAGTTAGATAAGAAATCATAGTAATACAATATTGCTACTATGAATACATTTTTAGCCTGGTTTGGTACAGAAGCATAGCCAGTTGTTTTAGAGGTGCTCTTTTACTTGTAGTTTGAATATGGAAGTGTTGGGAGTGTTAAGCAAGGCTTGTAGTAAGGAATTCCATAATTTGGTAACTTGGTTTGAGAAAATAGAGTCTCTGTGGGAATTATTGGCTTTGTTTACCTTTAGTAGGTTTTGTTTGGAAGACATTAGTGACCGAGGGCAAGAATATGACTGAACCAGGGGGTTGAGAGCAGGACAGTTGTTTGGTTTGGGTGGAAGATGATGGTATGAGTAAAGTTTAATTGCTAGTAGGTAAGTAGATTTGGAAGTTCAAGCCAATTTAGGAGTTGCAGGGCACTGCAATGGTTTGTTTTATGAGGAAGGTTGGAGGCAAATCGAGTTATTTTATTATAACAGGATTCAAATTTGTTTAAATCATTTTTTCTAAGGTTTGTAAAGACTGGGGAAGCAAATAGAGTTAAAAGAAGGTGAGTTCTGGATAACGGACTTGTTCACCTAAGAACTCAAGTCTCTCATGATCTTTTTATTTTGATGTGGTATATTAAGTATAAGCTGGAGCCAGGGATTGTTTACCAAATGCAATGATGTTGCACCTTTTGGCATTGAGCTTGAGCCTATTTTTAGTAAATCAGCTACTGACAGGTGTAAACTCCTGCTGCAATGCCTGTATGTCAGAGGGAGACTTGACAATAACTTCCAGCTTGCAGTCATATTTGTTAACCAAAACCCTCAATTGATGAGTGGAGATCTTAGAAGTAGATACTGAACAGCAAAGGTCCCCGCACAGATAACAGTGGAACTCCACAGATCACCTTCATGCTCACAGAGGATGCACCCCCCAACATTTAATGTGTGAGTCTCATCTCAAAGCTAGATGGCTATCCACCTAACCACAATAATGTCAGTGTGCATGTGATATTGCACCAAATGCATTGTCAAGGTCAAGGCATGCTGTGTAGTCAGCTTGTCCACATCTACAGCCTGAGTAATTCTCTCAAAGTATGTCAAATTCATTAGTCAGGAACTACCCTTGACAAAGCCAAACTGCTAGGGGGTCAAGTCTAATAAGAGTTTTGAAATCGTTGTTAATTATCTCAGTGATGAAATATTTCATGGGATTGTATGTAAGACTCATTAGGCTGCTGAGTTTGTAATTCCTGAGGTCTGTGGTTGGGCTACCCTTGTGGAGTGACACCACAATAGCTGTATGCTACATCCATGGGACAAAGCCAAAAGTAAAAATCAGGTTAAAAATACTGAAGAGCGGGTCCATCCCAAATATTTGAGCACCTCCAATTGTGATATGGAAAGAATTTCTTCTCTTTTTGACCCTTTACTATAATTTTTGGCCAGTGATATTACTTTAATGCTCAGATGTTAAAAGTTACACTGTAATCATTGGATGTAGTAATTTCAATGAGCAATGCTACTTTTGTCTTATTTTAATGGTCTACTGTATCTGGTTTTCTTGCATGTATTTTTTGAGCTGTTTTTAATGAGAAATCCCATGTGATATAAACTCCATCATTCTTTATAATGGTCTGTGGTTCATGTTTCCAATGCATCTCAGCTACTTCACGATTGTAATGTTTGCAAAATCCCCAATGCGACACTCTTACCACATTATTATGCCTTTCAGTACACAAGCCCTCTGCCATTAGTGTATCACACCCAGCAACAAGATGTGCGACTGTTTCCAATTCTGTTTACAAAACCTGCATTCATCTGTTTCTTTGACATGTTCAGTGGACTTTGTAAACCAACATGTACATACTGAAGTATCCTGGGCCACCAATATTAACCTTTTTTCTTGTGGTTTAAATTCTCCTCTCCTTGGCAATTCCTGTGTCAGATCCTGATCGACACAAGGTTTTTCCAGGAGTTTTCTGTACTTGCAACTATATTTATGCCTTTTCCACATTTCTTGCTTTCTCATCTGACCCTTCCTCTTATATTCTTTCTTTTGTGTTTCAGCACATTCAATTGCTGCCTGATTTTTTTCTACTTCTGGTTTGATTTCCATTCCCGCTTGACATCGATATGCTTCTGCTAAACCAAGCAGGGAAGCCATCTTAGTCTTTTTCAATTCATGTTTTAACACTTTCATTATTCTTGGATGTTGTGAGGTTAGCAGACATGTATGCAGTCTCACGGCTGCAGATCTATACATTTAATCAGTTTCGAGGAGGCCCATACCTCTTTCAGAACGGGGAATATATAATCTTGTTATACACTGACTTTTATAAATCATTTGATAAACGTGAAGGATTTTTCTTGTTTTTCTCCACAAATTATCCAATACCTTTTGGGGCCATGATTCTGTGGACTGAAGTGGAAGCAGTGTTTCAATGTAGTTTCAGTTTTATTGTGTCTTGTCAATGCAAGTTTATTACCTAATTAATGCATACATGACATTCCTGCTAAAACCTTTAAATAAAAAAATATGCAACTAATGTTTCCCACTGAAGCTGAGAATTATTAAGACTTATGAGACCAAAAAAAAAAATGACTTCACTATTGCAACAACAGTTTATACTTTCTTGATGCCATGACCAATACATTTTCCCCATGTTACACAGCATCCATCCATAACCCCTTTTTCCCATTTTAGCACATGTGGTCGGAGTGTCACTTCAACATTGACAATCATCAAGAGCCAAGGTTTACCCTGTTGGGTGGCTAGCCCTGCTGTGGCAGTTCTTCCATACAGCACTCACATACTCACTCATAACTATGGCTAGTTTAGAGTGTCCAGTCCATCTAATGCATGTCTTTGAAATTTGGGAGGAAACTCACTCGAACACAGGGAGGACATGCAAACTCTACACAGAAGCCACCCAGCCAAGAACTGAATTGTAGAACTTATTGCTGTGAGGCAACAATGCTATCCACTGTGGCACTATGCTGCCTCTGTGTTGAACCCCTATAATCTATTTAAGCAATAACCCACGCCTGGGTGTGGGTAATGCTGGATTTTCCACGGTTGGTGTCGTTTGGTCACGAGGGCAAAGCCCGAGTGGCCAAACAAAGACAACTGTGGGTAAATCCAGCATTACCCACACCCAGGCGTGGGTTATTGCTATTATACAATGACATTATTTAAGAAAACAAATACTTACTTTTCTTAAATAATGGCATTGTATAATGCCTCCATGCTGCCCTTCCGCAGCTGTCTGGTATACTGCGGCAGTTCTGATGTACTGTGCATGCGTGTGCTTACGCAGTACATCAGAGCTGTGGGTGGAAGCAACGGAGAAAGCAAGATCTCCATTGCTTTTTACAAAGTGTCTTGCTATGTTAAAGGAGTTTAACATAGCAAGACAGCTTTAAAAAAAGCAATGGAGAAAGGAAGACCGGACCTTTTTCCATTAGTATAAGTCTGATTTACAACATGCACGCTGACCAATCAACGTGCACATTTTGGAATACTAACGGGAGGTCGTTGTATAATTCTTAATAACCAACATTCCAATAAGCTGTAAAAACACTTGAAAGCAATGCTTTACCTTATTAAATTACCTTCTCAAAAACTGATTAAATTAAAAGAACAAAGCAAGTAAATGTAATGAAATTCTCTTGTTGATTAGCATGTGGGTATTATCATTTTACTAATTATATAACTGATCTCATTAGCCTATTATAGGTGAATGTCAGGACAAGAACTTTAGCTATTTCTTCACCAATATTTATGCAAAATGAAAAAGAACACAACTTTCCGGGAAGTTTTGTTACTAGTAAGAATTAACGGACCTTAACACTCAAAGAAAGATAAATAAATTGTTTCCCATAATACACCCCTGTAAACAAGAGTTAGATACCTATAACCTCAGGTGTGCATGGACAATTCAGCATCTTGTAACCAAAAAACATTCCTAACAGCAAGCCACATTCACAAAGCCTTTATTCACTGATTAACGTGAAAACTGGTACAAGGCTGGATGAACTACAGCACAGCTCGAAAAGTGAAATGACTTTAATTCCAAGTAACAAATAAAAACATCCACGAGTTAAGCGCTTTCATCTGCTAGCATACAGACTTCCTCAGAACTGATAACATCTGATTTTTCAAAAGTTAAATAGCAAAAAAGGCGCCAAATAATACACATATTTAAAGGAACATCATCCTATTAAAACAAATTAATGAATATATTGTAATTCAATCCTTAAAATCTATATGTATAATATTAAATACACAACTTTAAAAACACATCTTTAAAAACAATTAATATATAATGGGAAACATTAGTTAATGTACAAAATATAAATAAACTCTCTAGTATAATACATAAATAAATACTGTATATGCATAATATGTAATGTATGGGGACTGCACAGAAGTCAATAAAACCTGACTACCCTAATATCAAAAAAGGTTTAATACTAATACTATCATTGATGCCAGGGTATCTAGTCGCATCCAAAAGTATTTGCCAGTTACTTTCTTTTAATGCCAGTAACATCTTCCAATTACCACCATATGGTTGGCATGATACTTGGTCAATAATAGCAAATTTAAATATATGTTGTTCCCCTTTATCACACAAATGTCTATATAATGCATTATTCGTATCTTTCACTTGTATCTTATAATAGTGTTCATAAATACGTTTTTTTAACTGTCTTTCAGTTTTACCTATATAAAATGCAGGGCAGGCTGTACAGGTGGTAAGATATACCACCTGCTTGGTGTTACAATTGCCTGCCCTGCATCTGACATATGTATGATTCATATCTTCAAGCTTAATATGCAATTCTTCATTAATACGCCCACATTGTCTACAATTTCCACATTTCTTAGTCCCTTTATGGGCAGTCTTAATGCTTACATGATTACTAGCTTTTTCTAATAACCTTTTAATATTCGGAGCTGTCTTATACACAAAACTTGGAAAACTTCTTAACTTCATACCTATTTTGTCCGATACAGTTATCAAATCCCAATGTCTTTGTATTATATCTTTAATAAAACTAACATACGGGGTATACATCAAAACACACACTCTCTTATTGACCACTTTATAAGTTTGTTTACCCATATTTTTCACTTGTATATCACCACTATCAACACATGATCTTCCCAACAAAGGTATATATTTAATACCCCGTTGTTGTTTGACATATTTAACAATATCTTTCAGCATATATTCAGGGTATCCTCTATTTCTGAACATATTATAGATGAATTCCATTTCCTTCTCCATGATTTCTTTGGTAGAGGACATTCGTGCTACTCTTATACATTGTCCCTTAACAACATTTTTAAACATATATGGTGGATGATTACTATTATATTCAATATAATTATTAGAAAATGTTGTTTTTCTATATATCCTGGATGCAAAACCATCATTCACATGACTAATGTAAGTATCCAAATATGCAGTTCCTTTTTCATTAATATTATGTGTAAATCTTAAGAATTGTGTCGTCCCATTAAGATACTCTATAAATTCAGTAATAGCTTCTCTTTTACCCTTCCATAGAATGAATAAATCATCTAAGTATCTGGCATAGAATGCAATGTCCGAATAAAACCTACTTTTGAACAAATGTTCGGACTCCCATTCTAACATCACCAGATTGGCAAAAATGGGGGCACAAGATGCCCCCATAGCTACCCCTTTACTCTGTCTGAAGTATTCACCTTGGAATATGATGTAATTGTGGTCTAGGACTAATGCCATCATATCTAAAATAAGGCAAATCCGATCCCAGCTCAAGTTAGAACATTTCCTCAAGCTATTACTGAAAAATTCCAGTCCAATTTCTTTCGGTATACTAGAATATAAATCTGTAACATCAATGGTAACAAAACTCAAGTCTTCTTTCCACAATTCTGTAGTCAATTTACCCAAAAAATTCCAAGAATCTTTCATTAGAT
The DNA here is from genome assembly GCF_019279795.1 of Protopterus annectens. Lineage (NCBI taxonomy): Eukaryota > Metazoa > Chordata > Ceratodontiformes > Protopteridae > Protopterus > Protopterus annectens. The sequence goes on along the minus strand of NC_056732.1, from coordinate 504,668,623 downwards.
GTGGTATATTCCCATATATATGTTTGGTCCATCTATCGATTGCTACCCCTAAATTGTATGTTTTTGATTTGGAACCAGAAATAATAGGCCTAAATGGGGGGTTACTAATGGATTTGTGGACTTTGGGTATGCCTATAATGTGGGCCAAAATAGGAAAGTCAACCTTCAAGAATGTATATATTTCCTGGGTAATTCTATTATCTAATAGATATTCCTCTAAAGCTAAATCTATTCTTTTATGTCCAATATTAATTTGATTAATAGAAACAACCTCATAATTACCTGACTCATGCAATAAATTATGTATTTGTGTGTTGTAGTCGAAGGTATTATAAACAACTACACCACCCTCCTTATCCGGTTTCATTATTCTAATTTCATTGTTATGTATTAATTGATTCAAACATTCCCGTTCCTTCATTGTTAAGTTATCCTGAAAATTACTATAATGAGATTTCCCTTTTCTAATGTTACTATTTAACCAATAAATATCTTTGCAAACCATTCTTTCAAAATTGGTTACCTGTGTACACGACACTGGAATATAGGAACTTTTTTTCTTAAGTTCTTCAAATCTAAAAACTTCCTCATGGTCCGCTCTATCCTCAAATTGTATGGCTAAATTTAACCTTCTACAATATAACTTAAATTCTTTTATAGTGTCTACTAAATTAAATCCTAAATTAGGAATGAATTTCATCCCTTTACTCAATAATTGTGTGAATTCATGACCAATTGTTAAATCGGTATAATTAAATACATTGAACCCATTGTAAGTCCTTAAAATATTCTTATTAATACGTTTATCTAAATTGTCATTAACTTCATCAATGTGTTCCTTTAAATATTGTCCATTATATATACGTTGATCATCTAGGTTTTCAATAATGGAATGGGAACAAATATTATCAAGAAAACTATTACTGTTTATATTCTGATCTACCTTTTTCCTGTTTATCTTACTTTTTTGTTCCATTGGGTAAACTGCCTCTTTGGTGCTGGAAAAAATCTGCCCCCTTGAAAATTTTCATCATTTTCCACATTCCTTGATGTATGCCTATAACTGCTGTGTCTCACATTATGCATATTTTTTCTATCCTGTGGCCATACATATGCTCTTTTCCCCTGATAATGTTCAATGTCACGCTGTATCTTCTTATTTTTTCTCTGATAAATAATGTAAGCTTTATTTTCAGCTGTTTGAAATTGCTTATTATACAGATCTCTCCATAATTCGAAATCAATATGCTTTAAAATAATTTCATTTAAACCTTCCACTTCTCTAACTAAGGTGGATAATTTACCATCATTTAATTTAATTAATAATTTCATATATAGATACCCAAACCCATCAAACATATTGTTAAATTCATTGATCACACCATCATTATAATCAACGCCCATGGGTAATTTAAAAAATCTAAGCCCTTTGGGTACTATTTGTATATTTATACATTTTGCTAAATAGGCATTGTCTATCTTAATGCTCTTAATCTGTAATAATTTTTTACCTAAATTAAAACTCATTTCTTTCAAGGGATTATTTGAACTACTCAAACGTCTTTCATTAACTTGAATATTATGCTCTATATTGTCAAAATCAAATTCATCACACATAAATAAGTCCATAACATCAGTAGCATAATGTGCAACATCTTTAAAGTCATTAACTTTATTTCCCAGCTGTCATTTGGTTTCAAGGCATGGGCTCGAAACCATTTTACTATTTACAGTACCTTTAAGCAATTTATTCTGTGTTCTAGTGATCGCTGAATAAGTTTTAGCTGGTTGTCGGCTCTTGGGTCTAGCCCCGGTGCGCTCAGCTTCGTCCCGAATATGAAATAAACTGAAATCGAAAGTGAATTCATTGGTCGGTGAAGGATTACTATGGGAAATCCTGTTACCATAATCCAATGAATCTTGCATAGATCATAAACCACGTTGTTCCCCATACACCTGTCCATTAAGAATATCCATCTGCGTGCTTATGTCTATAACTGCAGGAACCTCGGAAGGAAGAATATTAGAGTGTTTAGCAGGTGTACGTTTCACAGAGAGGGTACGTTCCAGCTCAGCTGCCTGCTTCGGTGTTTCCACAATACCACTAACTAAGTCAATAAGCCCATTGACTTCAGACTGCAAAGCTTTAACCTCAGCGCGTAGCGTTTGCACATCATCACTCTTCAATAAAGCTTGTGTCTCGTCTCCACTTCCAGCCATACCAGTAAACAAACAAAAGCTCCACAAACAACTAGAGAACCTCAGCAAAAAAACAAAACTAACATGAAAACTGGTACAAGGCTGGAGGAACTACAGCACAGCTCGAAAAGTGAAATGACTTTAATTCCAAGTAACAAATAAAAACACCCACGAGTTAAGCGCTTTCATCTGCTAGCATACAGACTTCCTCAGAACTGATAACATCTGATTTTTCAAAAGTTAAATAGCAAAAAAGGCGCCAAATAATACACATATTTAAAGGAACATCATCCTATTAAAACAAATTAATGAATATATTGTAATTCAATCCTTAAAATCTATATGTATAATATTAAATACACAACATTACCATTTTCATCTCATTAATGAGTGAGATTACTTCAGATTCTGACCGCGTTTGCTTGGCACGTTAAATAGTTGTTCATCATACTATGATGTTGTTCATATTGAAGAACTAAATGTTTATCTTTTGTAATACCTATATGAGCTTTGTATAGTCTCAGGATTTTTTTGTTGTTGATGAAGCATGGCTTGATATCAAAGTGTTGATGCTAACTTTGCAACCAGCCTGTTGGGTGGCAGATTGCCATAATGGTTAGGGTGTTTACCTTACAAACACAAGGTGCAGGATTTGATTCTCCATTCGGTAACTGGATAGGCTTAAACCCACAAGGATATTTAGTCTAGTACTAATCTATGAACCTTCAAGGCTCAAAAATGTGAGGACATCTGTATCATTTTTTTACCGTCAGAAAAAAGTACTTTTGACATGAAACTGCTACACCTTTTTAGTTTCTTCATTTATCTCTGCCAATGTGACTGCTCTGGGAACTGAGCATTCTGCTGTCATATTTATACATTTTCCAGCAATTTCATCACACCTCGCTGCTTCCTCTTTGCAAACAAGATGTCTAGTCTGTTGCTTTCTAGAGTTGCATCTTTTCTTGTGACTAGGAGTTGAGGAAAGGTGTTTGATGCAGGCTATTTGAGAAGACAAGACTCTTTCCCTTGCAATAAGTGCACTTTTTTGTGTACTTGATATTTTTATTTGTATGGACATCTGTTTGGAAGTGACACATAACTGATAAATATAACACAGAATTGTAAGTCTATGTTGCCACAGGTTCTAATGAAGCCTTTGTCTTTAGTTGGTTATAGACTGCATAATTCACTGTGTTGATTGATGCATCTGAATCTCTATGCACACTTATCTTTACTTTTCTAGTGTTTCTTCCATTTCTAGTTTATTCAGTTAATATATTCACTACCTGTACCTGATATTGAGTTTTTTTTTTTCAAGTCTCTTTTTAATGGTCTAATAGTTTAATGTTTGTTTTTGCTCTTAAGTATTTGTCATTCCTTGGTTTTGAGCTGTACATTCTTGCAAAGTGCACTGGACTTTTACAGGCCATCCATGCTTTATCTTGCAAAAGGTTTGCATTTTTATATGTCTCTTTACCACTTAAATTTCTGCACACAGACACTCTTTAGCTTTATACTTTTAGTCTGACGCATATTATTTTCTGTTTTCGGATTCTGGCTGTTGCTCTGGCAGTCTTTCTTGTGCCCGTTATCTTACTCAGGACTGCTCATGATAATCCAAACACTCCTTAATGCTTGGCTGACTCTTCTGGAATGTTCAGCGACATTCTATATTCGACCAAATGATATATTTGCCAGACAAACACTTTTATTTGGCCTTTTAAGATAAATAATTCTGTGTAATTTGCATATTGATTTCTTCAACAGTTGTAAAATTACTATTCCTTGTCAAAGACCTAAGCATTGTATATAGTAACTGAATAATGTTCCATTGCATTCTTGTGTAGCTTTTATAAACTTAATTCATAAGGTTACCCTGTCAATGGCTGGAATCACTTTGATGACTCCTCTTGAATAAGAGCCATAGCTACCACCAGCAAAATTCCCTGATCTGGCACATCCTCTGCCTTAAAGTGGAGGACTGAAAAATGGTCCTCAGACAAAGTTCAGCAGAAATAAAAAGTTCTTCTTGTATCTCAATGTCGCTGTAACCATGACAATGTCACTCTTCGGATTTATCACACCACCAGATGTCTGCTTAGAGGTATAAGCTTAAGTTATATAAGAATACAGGAGTTGTTCTTTCTCAGTACATGATTTAGAAAGGGAAACATTGCCAATACAATTTATGAAGTTGATAATTCTGTTCAGTAGTCTGACATAGTAGACTCATAGCAAAAAGGTGAAGTTATCTTTCTGTTTAATCTGACACAATAAAGGAGTGGGCTTCTGGAGATCAGCACCACTGCATCCTCCCTGCATGCACAATACTGCATTTTATACATATTATTAATCAGAAAATCCACACCCCAGTAACCTTTCCTGGTAACTGGCTAGATCTTGAGCAGTGACACTTCCCACTTTTCCAAATAAATAATCAATCACACAATTCAACATTTTGTCAATGCATCTATGTCTTGGTGCATTTTTTCTTAAGAGTCTGAAAGTAGCTGCTCTTCCATACAGGTTTTATGCAAGCAATAATGTCTTCCAGGGTGTGTATTAATGTGTAATTAATGCCCTCTACACCGTTCGAAGGGCATTAATTACACACTAATACACAACCTGGAGGGCATTATTGTGCTTAGAGAATGGGGTCTCTGCAAAATTGTTGTGTTTTAGTTACTTTTTTATATATTTTTATTAATATATTATTTTTATTATATATTTTTGATGTAAAATAGTTCCTCTGCCTAATGTTTCAAAGTTGCTGTATTATATGTAAATGGTGTTAGAGCAAGTATTTTACATGCAAAATATATCATTTTTAAAAATATCTAGATATTTGCTTTATTTTCTGGTCCTTTACTGCTAAAATATGTGGTTTCTTGCCAGTCATTGGGTATTTAAGTCATTAAATAATGACGTACATTAGAATTTCAGACTTTATTTCCTTCAGAAAATTTATGTTAACACAAATCCTGTTATTTAACTTTGTAATTTTTATAAGTACAGCATTTAAAATCTATTCTTATTTTTGAGCCTTTTCTCCCCCTCTATTTCAGGCTTTTACCACATTTCTTGAGCTGAAAGGTCGAGAGGTAGATAAACCTCTTATCTGCTGCTGCCAGTGGCCCATCATCTCACTATCTCTCCCTCTTTGTTACACACACACACACACACAAACACACACACACACACACACACACACACACACACACACACACACACACACACACACACACACACACACACACACACACACACACACACACACACACACACACACACTTACACACATGCACACAAACACACTGCACTTCAGAAAGATGCATGCTAGCACAAGTCCTATTATTGAATGAACTTTGTAATTTTTAAGAGGAGTATGTTCCTGTTTTGAGTCTTCCCCTTTATTTTAGGTTTTATCCAGTTAACTTGATCTAAGAGGTAAGATGTATGTAAACCTCCTCAATGCTGCTGTTGCTCGATCGCTCTCACTCTTCACTCTCTCTCACTCACAAACACCTCGCTTTCATGCACGCAGGCATGCATTCACACACACACAAACAAAAACATAAACACACACAAAAAGAGAAACATAAACATATACACAGAAGCTTACACACACACATTTTTTTCTGTTATATTTAGTTTTTACACTCGTAAACAGCAAAAGCGCTGCTTAGTGAGTGTAAAATTAAGGCTCTATCTATCTTGTTTTCACTCACATACACGCATATACTCACACACACAGAAATAAACATGTACACTCTTTTGTTTCTTAGTTTGCTTTTTCTTAAATATATTTTACACTTGCTAAACAGCAGACGAGCTGTTTAGCGAGCGTAAAATAATGGCGTCCATTAAGTTTTTTCAGTCAGAGCTCCATGGCAGCTTGATATGCTGCCATGAAGCAGCGAGCCTGTTTTTCAGTGGGCATTACTTGTACATTAATACCATGCTGGAGAACATTTGTTCTCCAATCAGGGTGCTGATGTATAGTTCTCTAATACACAATAATGCTCCAAAATTTTAAAATGGTTGTCCTATTTCCCCACAATTTAAGGTGTGGTTTGAGAGAACAACAGCAACCCTAGGAATGGTATAGTGTCCAGCATGTACATACTGACATCAGTTAAAACACTTTGGGAGTACTAAAGCTACTCATTCTGGGCAATGGTCATTCAGGATTTTTCATGTAGTCTACCTCAGTGTAAAAGCTATTTTATAGATGGTGATATGTGGCAGACATAAACCACCTTTAGACACAGTACAGAGCTGTTTGGTTCTGACTATCAAAAAGAACTTCAGAGACACTGGAGGACTGTCTCCAAGGTCCAAAATGCTCAGAAAGTGTGTAAGGAGCAATACATCTTTATCTGTTCAAGACACCCTAAGAAGGGAGTAGAAAACTGAGACCATTCATATGAAATATTATACAGAATGTTGAGTAAGTGGTCACAGCCAGTTGCATCAACGTCTTTGAAAAGTAGAGCCATCTAATATTCTAAGTAACAGAATGACAGAGGTTATTATACTAAGACTGGCTGGGTGACAATGTGAGGTATGCTTAGAGAGTAAAAGTGTGATTTACTATAATTAATATGTAGCCTTGACCCATTCCCTAAAGAGCTCACTACTAATTCTAAAGAGGCAAGGGCAGCTGCTGGCTCACTTAAGATGAAGCCGTCAGCTGCATAAAAATGAAAGCTTACAGAATGCTTTGTGGGAAAAACAGCCATCACTGGGAATTACATATTTTACAATTTTCCTGAGATTTAAGCTTGTCAGGTTTGCAGACATCGCTGGTCTACTGTGATGACTTATGACATGAATAACCCGAATTAAACTCTGCTATGAGATTTGACTTGAAGAAGAATCCCAGAACACCTGAGAAGTAACCCTTTTGAATATGTTTTATATATATTAGTGTGTGCTAGTGCTGACATAAAATCTCTATTTAGAGCTGGATCCCCCCTCATGAGAGAAGGTATGCTGTTGTTGTTTCTGACTTCAATTGCTGCTGATTGCATAGCAGTTATAACTGTTATTGGCCTGTATGATCTTGTGGTCTGCTTTACTTTGTTGTGTGTGAATTCTGGTGCATTGCTATGCAAGGCTATGACACTAACGAAACTGCCTTGAACTCTATCTGACTTGACATACTTGAAAAATGATCCCATAATATCTGAGAAGCACTGCACTTAGTGGATTTGCAGGATATACAACACAGTACCATAATATGCATGACATTAGCAAGTGCTCATCTTGGTAAACTGATTCTTCTCAACCCCTATTCCCTAGACTAGTACACTCCACTGATTGTATGGTCTTCCTACACCTAGTTGCGTGTTGCAGTAGTTTGTAGCATTTTCTGTCAAATAGCGAAGCTTGATTTAGCCTTGATGACTGTTGCTTCCTGCTGTGTATTTCTTAACTGTGGCTGATTGATTACTGTCCTGCTATACTGTATCTTTGCTGCTGCATGCTGTTTATTGCCCTGCCATATTGTAGCCTTATCTTGATAGTCTTACACACCCTGATGGATGTATTACTTCCGCACTTCTTTACTGTATTTATTATTGTTGCATCTGATACCAGCCTGCAGTAGACTTTTTGCGTACTGTGTTGGTGCACCCACACCTTTAGTACTTAATGTCCCTTTTAGTATTTGGCCTATGGCATTATCCACCTCATAGATTCTTTATGATTGCTTGTTTGCTGCATTAACCACCATTGGAAGTCCTGGAGACAATTGCATCTACAGTATATACATTGCTGTGGTGTGACATCTGTGCCTGTTGCCAGTCATACACTAATAATCAGTATTGCATTGATCATCGCATTGTAATATTCCAGCCTGCTGCTCAGGTATTCTTATGCTACAGATGTTTCAGATTCTGTTGGTTGTAAGGTACCATGAGTTTCTGTTGTTTAGCTGTTCCTTAAAACATTTTATTGAATTGTGCTGTGCTGTATTAAGCAGTGCCAGGTAATATTGTATTGTATGGCATCATATTGTATTGCATCATGCTATATTATACAAAGTTGTGCTCTTTTACATTGTTCTACAATTGTCTTCACTGTCTCCTTATATATCATACAAATATTGCATTTTGCTACAGTATACTGCTTTTACACTCTACGCACTGCTTCACTGTCCCCTTACATATCATACAGCTTCCCTTTCCCCTTAGATAGACCAGTGGTCTTCAGATTCCATAGATGTAATGCGTAGAGTTAGGAGATAAATTCTGCATAAACGTGTATGGAATAAAACTGTGAAAAAAAGGATGCCAAGTCCTTGATGTTTATTTGATGAAAATAGCCTGGTGAGGTTACAGTAAAAGGACCATTGCTGCACATAAACCAGATGCCTAAGCAATGTAGAATACCTAGGAGGTTGCAAAGACGTATTCAAACTTATTCAATCTTATTCATTCTTCTGAGAAATAAATCACCGCATCATTATATGTTCAGTCATAACTTTTATTGTACAGACTATTACAGTCATCATGCATAGAGTTAGGAGATTATAACTATCAGTAATGAATTTTCATGATGGCTGCACAAAGTAGTGATTAAATGAAATTAGTCACTGCTAAAGTGGCCAAAGCTGGCCTGGATTCCCAGCTGCAGCCTCTCCCTTGACACTATTTGATTCTAAACAAGGCATTTCAGTTTCCAAGTTCTTTATCCCCTTAATAGGAAAGCAATGTCTTGCTAATGTAGGTGCTAAGTTATCCCATTTCAACCTTTTTTTTTTTTAATTTTAAAATCAGTAGAAAGCACTTTTTATAAAATAAAATAGCTTTATTTCTGGCCTTGGAAATCAGTGGGATAATTATATGACTAGTATACTATTTGCACTAGCCAAATCATTTTCACTCCACCTCCCACTAAAATCAGTGGGGAATATAATCCAGAAGTAAGAGTTCATCTGTATCATCCTAACTTATTAAAAGGACAGTGGTAGTTAACTTGTTTTCTATTAGTATTAACTCTAAACACCTGAAATTGAGTGATCTTAGAATCAGTCTCAGTGCATTCCCTACATTCTAGTTAACTGACTGCAGATCGCCTGGAGGAGCAGTTGATCCAGTCACTGACTGTTTTTTTTTCCTTTAAAGCATGTACTTTTATTTATTTTCTTTCAAGAACCCAGATATGTCACTGATTCAAGCACTATCTGGTTATATTTTCTTTATTTATTTATGTTTACAGTGATTGGATTGCAAGAGACTGCAGAAGCATGCTGAAATGCATTACTATGACCATAACATGTTTGCTTTTGACTATTACACCTTGGTGGTTATCACCAGAAAGGTAGGCTGCAGATAAATGTAGAGGGTAATTAGGTTATTACAATGAAGAGATCATTGCCACGGGTTAGCAGGGCTGAGGACAGTGTATAGTGTGCTAGAGGAACAAGGTGAAATACATTACTGTTGCCATTTATTCTTTGAGTTTCATCACATGACATGACGGCAATATCATGATGCTATGCAGTCAAAGTGATTGAGTCTAATTCTAATTCAGTGTTCTACTGCACTGACCTCCTTATGGTAAAATGAAAGTTTTAGGTGTGTTGTGAGGATGACTACATTGTCATCACTGCTGGAAAATGTTGTAATTAAATCAAAAACAGGGACTGATATGTGACTTTTTATACACATACCTAGGTGAATTAGTATAGGTCTGTTCAATGCCATAGCCTGACAATTTGAATTATATTTGGCTTCAGCTGAGAGTATAGTGTTGATTTCAGTGGCGGCTGGTGACTTCAAATCAAAGATGGACTGCAGGAGACAGCTGAATGGGTGGTGCCAATGGGAAGGGGTGTGACCAACTAGAAAGGGGTGGGGCTATGCTCAAAAACCACAAAAACTGGGACTTTAATTAAATATGCTGCCCTGGGTGCCAAACCATCATTATGCAAGTCCAATCAAGACAAAATAAAGGGTAGAAGAAAAAAATATTTCAATGCATTGGCTACATGACAGCTTACTTAATATCTAGATGGAAACAAAAAGGTTGTGAGGCATGAAAAAAATAAATTACTTTTTAAATACATTACTGGAATGCCAGTCAAAATCAAGTATAAAAAACAAGCAGCACTCAACTCAAACCACTTCTCCTTACACTGCAGTTCTAATTATAATTTATATTCAGATTTATAAAAGTACCAAGTAACATGCTGAAAGTAGCAATCTCTGTGATAAATCCACTTGTAAAAATGTTTCTTATCCAAAAAAGACCTGCAACCTGATGACAATGATCTACTTGTTTCATGGGGAAAACATTATCAAAGTAAAAGATGAACAGCAAAGAAGAAAGAAGCTCAAGATAAATTGCTTAAAGGATTACTGCACAGGTTATGGACCACACATGATAGATTGGCATTCTGTTTAGTTTACGATTAAAGCCTGCAAAGATAACTGCAACTCTACAACAAATGTAATGAGCTTCTGAAAATACTGTAATCCTGTCCTTTATTACAAATACTGCCATATACATTTCAATACCTAAGGCGTATACGTTATCTAGTTATGTAAATATTCTCTGCATGGCAACAACAAAAAGGCTTTCAATATTGGTAATTCTTTAACAGTATGCTTATTAAAGCTTACTTGCATCTTACAATCTCAGACAAGCTTACCTGATAGTCATTAAAGCATTGCTACTTAAACACAGAGCAACAGGCACTGCAACAACATGCATTTTCTGAATAATAAGAAGCGTAAATCAACAGTATAAAAATATGACAGAAAACCAGAACATTCTGCAAAATCAAGGACAGATGAAATGCCACTGTAGTACTTGTGTCTGCCTTGCATGGCGGGATACCCTGCACACTTACACTGCATAACTGCACCTTGCCTTGCTTGGACACATCCAGAATCACTACATGGGGGAGTGGGGTGCAACAAGTATGTTACAATTTGAAATGCCTCTGGCTGACGGTGATGGCCCTGACACATTTGTTATACCTCTTAACCTCAGAGCAAGAAATCTGGACAAAGCCATAAATAGAAGTGGGACAAAGGCCCAAAAATAAGGATAATTTTTAAATATTGTTCTTATAAACTTAGAAAGATAACAGAATAGTAGGTCTTGCATTAAGTATGAATTTTCTGAAGGGTATGAAATCTGAAACTCAAATGTCTGTCATTATTTTCTAACTTCAGTCTTTAATGATTTGCCACTAATTTGCCAGAAAAAACACAATTTTATGAAAAACCGGCCAAAAAATTTGATGCAAAAATATAAAATAGCCACACAATACAGCTGGGAACCTATCAAAGAAGGGACACTTTTTTAATATTAGAACTGTTAAATTGAGCAGCTGACAAAATAAGAGAATCTACGTGCATTTCTGAAATAAAAGTAATCTATAACTTTGATCATTACAATTATTTATTAATTGTAAACCCTCCACATTTTCTTCCAAAATTGCCATTTTGCAGAAGGAGGAGAGCAAAACTGTGAGCCAAAGTCAGGGACAGTTGAGAGGTTTGATATACCTATTCTATAAAGCAATTTATTTGCACGTACCTCTCAACCTCAACGCAGGAAATCGGGACAAAGTCAAATATTTTGGGGGAACATACAGACAGTACTAAAATTGCTCTTGTATAAACTTAGACAGTTGACAGAATAACAGGTCTTGTTTTAGCAGGCATTTTTTCTGAAGGGTAGAAAGTCTGAAACTCAATGTCTGTCATTATTTAGTGACTTCATTCCAAAATGATTTGCCATAAAACCACAAATTTTATGAGGAACAAACCAAAAATAAGAAGCAAAAATCTATTCATTCTGTGAAAATCTGGATAGTTGAGAGGTATATTTCAGCCAGGGCTGTCACTTGAGTTTGCCGCCCTTCTCCTCCTCACAAAATCATAGTCGAATGGGGCCTCCTCCCTGCAGCCATTCCAATGTCCCATTACTTGGCTATTTTGCCCCATTTACCATAAACACTGTAATGTGCATATTGCTTTACTTGTACAATGATTTCAATATCATTTGAAAGTTTTATTTTGCATTTTACAGCACAAACCCTAATAGATATCTGCTAAACAAAGCAATGCAGTCTCACAATGAAAATAGACTAAGCATTAAAACTTCTCTGCCCTTGAAACTCACATTCATTGAAACAGCATTGAAACCCACATTCAAAGAAAATACAGAAAATTTCCATCATAAAAGTCTACTCAAACTTCTATAATCCACCAGTATCAGTAAATATGCACAATCTCTGCAGAAGTAAAAGTCATTTAAATAATTACACATTAAAGAGATCTGTAACTAATGAAGAGGTTGCCGCTAGCAAATAACTTTATATTTAATTGTTTCATTTACAAATAAAGTGCCTGTTGCCCTTGAGGAATAACTTGCCTATGTTACATTAAAAAAATTATTAGCTAGTAATATTGCAATAGGGAATGGATGGCGAACTGATAACAGGTTCATAGTTACTAGGTATCTCCACCAAAGAGGACATCCGCACAACTGCGGCATCCACCCCCTTTAAAAGTACAACACAGTACAGTATCAGCAATGCACCTACATACTCTAGGAGTAGAACCCACATCCTTCTGCAAAAGCAAATACACTACCTGTTGTGCTATTAACAATGCAGACTGACTCACCATAAGCAGCACTAAACTTCTCTTCCCCTGAAGCTCTCAGCTCCTTGTAAAATTCACTTGACACTCAACTGTATCAATCAACTTTGCAGCACATGAGCACAAGAAATTTGGAAAAACTAAAATGTATTGGGGGGGGGGACAAAAGCCCAAACACCAGGGACACATTTTAAACATTGCTTGTATAATCCTGGAAAGTTGCTAGAATAAAATGCTGTGCTACTGCCATGAATTTCACTGCCAAGTCTTAAACCCAGGACTCTGTGCACTACAGTCAGAGCAACATACCCCTATGCCAGATCAGCTGTTTCTTGAAAGACAGGAAGACTGAAACTTAAATGAATATCATTTAGTGACTTCAGTTCTTACCATAGCTCTCAACCTCTTAGCACAAAACACCTGGACAAAGCCAATAATGGGGGAATACAGCCCCCAAACATATTCAGTGAATTCAGTTCTCACCATAGCTCCCAACCTCTTAGCACAACAAAACCTGGACAAAGCCAATAATGGGAGAATACAGCCCCAAAAATTGGGACAAATTTCAAATATTGATCTTATAAACGTAGAAAATTGCTAGAATAAAAGGCTTGTTCTACCATTTACTTTCTCAAGAATATGAAGTCTGAAATTCAAATGTCTGTCATTATTTAGTTAATTCAACATCCAGAAAACCACAGATTTTATGAAGAACAGAACAGAACAAAAATCTTCTTCTTCTTCTTTTGGTTTCTCCCATTAGGGGTCGCCACAGCAGATCAACTGTTTCCATTTCTTCCTGTCCTCTGCATCTTGCTCTGTCACACCAACCGCCTGCATGTCCTCTCTCACCACATCCATAAACCTTATCTTAGGCCTTTCTCTTTTCCTGTTACCTGGCAGCTTCATCCTTAGCATCTTTTTCCCAATATACTCTGCATCCCTCCTCAGCACATGTCCAAACCAGCGCTCTGGCTTTGTCCAAACCTTCCAACCTGGGCTGACCCTTTAATATACTTATTCCTAATCTTGTCCATCCTCGTCACACCCAGTGCAAATCTTAACATCTTCAACTCTGCCACGTCAAGCTCTGACTCCTCCCTTTTTGTCAATGCCACTGTCTCCAACCTGTATAACATAGCTGGTCTCACTACCCTCTTGTAGACCTTCCCTTTCACTCTTACTGGTACTCGTCTGTCACAAATCACTCCTGACACGCTTCTCCACCCACTCCATCCTGCCTGTACTCTCTTCTTCACCTCTCTTCCACACTCACCATTAATCTGAACTGTTGATCCTAAGTACTTAAACTCATTCACCTTCACCACCTCTACTCCCTGCATCCTCACCATTCCTCTGTCCTCCCTCTCATTCACACACAAATATTCTCTCTTAGTCCTGCTGACCTTCATTCCTCTTCTCTCTAGAGCATATCTCCACCTCTCCAGGGTCTCCTCCACCTGTTCCCTACTCTCACTACAGATCACAATGTTATGTGCAAATAGTCCACGGGGACTCCTGTCTGATCTCATCTGTCAACCTGTCAATCACCATTGCAAATAAGAAAGGGCTCAGAGCTGATCCTTGATGTAATCCCACCTCCACCTTAAACCCATCCATCACTCCCACCGCAGACCTCACCGCTGTCACACTACCCTCGTTCATATCCTGTACCACTCTTACATACTTCTCTGACACTCCCGACTTCCTCATACAATACCACGACTCCTCTGTAGGCACCCTGTCATATGCTTTCTCTAAATCCACAAAGACACAATGCAACTCCTTCTGACCTTCTCTGTACTTCTCCATCAACACTCTCAGAGCAAACATTGCATCTGTAGTGCTCTTTCCTGGCATGAAACCACACTGCTGATCACTAATCATCACCTCCCTTCTTAACCTAGCTTCCACTACTCTTTCCCATAACTTCATGCTGTGACTGATCAGTTTAATCCCTCTGTAGTTACTACAGCTCTGCACATCACCCTTATTCTTAAAAATCGGTACCAAAACAGAACAAAAATATGAGGCAAAAATCTGAACACTTTTCACAAGTGGTGGTGGGTAGGGAATTCAGGTTCGTGCTACCTGCACCTAAGGTACAGGGTTTGAGCCTGAGTTATTTTCTCTAGCCACCAGGTATATCTAACTGGGGCATCACACACACACACAAACACACACACACACACACACACACACACACACACACACACACACACACACACACACACACACACACACATGCACACAGACACACAACCTGAGAGTTCGGAGTCCATCTAAAATCCTGCTGCCTGCAATGCAGTGCACAAAGTTCCAGCTCCAATCCAAATTGAAAGCCCTGTTTCAAAGTCCTCCCAGCTCTGTACTGTAATGCTGCAATGCAATCCAACTGCAAAGTCCCACAGCTTTGTTTCCTGCAAATGTAAACTTCAAGCAGCTCCGTCCTGTTGCAAAGTCCCAGAGCTCCATTGGTCTGGGGAACGCCAAGCATGTATGCGCTGAATCCAGCCTGCAGTCTGAGCATGCATGCGCTAGCTGCAGATGTTGCAGTCCAATCCCCTTCCAGTCTATGCAGTTATAACTACTTCTGGGGCATCTGTAGACTGATACCTTCTTTTCTAATCTCGACTGGTTAAACAGCAGTCCAGATTCGAGTTCAGAGCACATATGCGTGGAGTTCCTGGACTCACAAATTATTTTTTCTTTAGTTTTTTCTTTTTTTTTTTTTACAGCTGGGGGGGAGGGGGCTGCAGTCCTGCAGTCCAATAGCAAGAGCCACCACTGGTTGCTTTTCATCTCAGTATGATGAATACAATAATTGCACAGAACATATTTTCATATTAACATCCTGGATCAGAAATACACCTTTACATTTTATCAGAACATATTTGCAAAATGCATACATCACATGTCATAGATGTCAGATTTAGCATAGTGCCATTCTAAAGCCTCTAAAGGTAGGATAACAACCTTGGGTATCCCGTAGGCATCTCCTGATGTTACTCTCTGAAGGTTTCATAAGGAAATCCAAAGTATGAGTGAGATTTGGCTTTTTATACTTAGTCCAATTTACATGTTCATAGCATTCATTGCCATAGTCTGCTATGTTGCCTGTGTGTTCAGAATTTTTTCTGTATACAGAGCACAATAATGGCATATTTAGAGAGAAAATATACAATTCTGCTGTGATTTTCTAGCTTAAAAGTATGACTCAACACTTTCCTATGACGTAGAAGGCGGTGGGTTATATTCCCAAAGTAGGTAGATATGGTGATTACACTCCAATGAAGCATAAGGGGTGGTTCTGCATTGCTGAGTGTGTTGTCTTTTAGATGAGACATTAAACCAAGTTCCATCTACTTGAGATGGTGTCTGGTTAGGTGGATATAAAAGATCCCACAAAGTGTATTGAAAAGAATAAGCGAAGTTCCCGGCCAGGGCCAAATTTTTCTCATTAGTATAAATATCACCTCGGGTCTTACCTGAAAATAGGCCTCTAGTCTAGTCAGACTAACCTAGTAAACAAAGGATAAACAAATATGCCTTTGTGCAAAAATGAGCTTTTTATCTTTTTGTATTCTGAGGCATAAAAATGGCATTTTTTTCATTAAGATTCGTGCTCCTATGCCTTTGCTGGTTTGTACTCAGTGTGATGACATTTTGTAAACAATTATGGCAATAATATTTCAGAAAATGTGAAGAAAATGTTGAAATATTTTATTGATACAGGATTTTACATACAAAGAACAAAAATTGACAGAAACAGACAGCATTCTGACAGTAGACATTTTAAAATGTTTAGCGGTTACAGATTAAATTACTCCAGAAAACATGCACGTTTGCCGAAGAGATCTTTCCTGTTTACCACAGGAAAAAAAAGAAAAAGCAACAATACTGAGTATTGTGAAAACAAATGAAGGTCACAACATCGGTTGTCCTACTGGATATATCAAAAGAGTACAACTTTACTGCTGGTTAAATGGGGTTAAGTTAAAAAAAAACTCCCCACTATGGACCGCATTTCCTATCGTTCTTTTCTCTATGCCCAGTTAGAAAGACTGCTTGGAAGAGAAAACTTCTGCCAAGTAAATCTTTTTTTCTGCTTGTTCATAGGGTAAGGTGAAAAGTGCACACTTGACTGTTTAGATCTGTATCTCCAGAATGCTGCACTTAGAATATGCAATTATTACAGGAAACTTGTTGCAAAGCTTTCTCCTGTTTGCTTCCTAAATTTTCAAACAAAACTATCCCACAACCCACTAGAAGGCAGTTTAGTTTTATTTTCAAATAGAGTTTCAAAGAATGTCTTCATTAATAGTCAAATGTCAATATTGTGTACAAGGATATTATTTTAAGTGCCCACATGCAAGTTAATGCAACTATGAAATTTATCAGTGAAAAGAGGGACCTACTGTTGCTACAGGTATATATGCCCTGCTTCTGTAGGCAGATGTAATCATGTTTATTTCAATCATGCTGTTGTTTCACCACTCCTTTATTTAAATTGACAGTGTGGTATATACTGCAATGTTATGCTTGAGTGATACGCCACTGCACAAAATTTGCATCAGAAACAGACATTTATTACTGCTATCACTTTTTATTACTTACAATACAGACATGATATGGGTAGTTTCAAAGCAACATTATGCAAACTTCCATCTCATCTACTTTGCTGTTCTAACATCAGAATAGCTTTACAAGACTGATTATTATACCATTCACTTGTGACCTCATTGCTGTCATAATATATTTAGAGATATTTAAAAATACAATCATTTTTATTAAAATTGGGCACCTGTTTGAATACTTGGCAAAACACTGCCGTCTTTCTTCTATACATGCAGATATTTAAACATGAATTCCAGGCAATCGTCTCTTAGAATATAGCTAGTTAACACCAGGTCACACACTCTGTACCAATCAGCACTGCTGTAGACTTCTTGGAGGCAGCAAGGAAAACCACAGCAAGTTTATTTTAAAACAGGAACTCTTCATCTTCTACATGTTAGCAACAGACCTTCCTCATATTAAAAAAGGAAGTAGGAGGCCTGTTTGGTAACCAATGTGTTGGCCAAGAATATCAGTAGCAAAGCAACACTCCCCTGAATATTTGCTTCTTATCGTTTTAGCAGACTACTGCCTGCAAGGAACTAGGCTCAAAGATATGGCAGAGGACTTATAATGTAGTTCCAAAAAAGGATTGCCGTCAGGGTCTGGAAAACAATGCTCATCTAGTAAAAGGTAACCTTTCCCTACATTTAACATTACAAATCTGACTTCTTCCATTTCTAGGGGAGATTAAAAGTGCACAGCTGCAGAGCAGCTGCTAAAGCAGTTTATATCTTTTTACAAATGCGTTGTTCATACAAAGCACATTGTATTCTCCGTTAGTGAAATAGATTCTAAAAATATATTTCTTTGAATTACTGTTAGTATTCTCAGTTTCCCTATAAAGCAGGGATATCTGAGTGAATGAACATGTTGTTTTTTTAAGGATCCATCACTGAATGTGTCCACACTGCTTAGTGACATCTTTAGAATTATTTTTTTACAGCTGATAGAGCATGCTGTATTTAGTGGGTGCTCTATCATTTAAATATACAACTCAGAAACACTTGCCCTTCTGTACAACAGTGAAAGTTTAATAGTATCTGCTGTCAGAATTATCAGCATAGAGATGCCAAACTGAAATATCTTGCTGGATGACATATTAGAAATAGTTCTGTATGTGCAATGCAAGAAACACTGAAGTAGACACTAAGATAATACTTGAGAAATTAATATTTACACAGGCACAGGAGCACATAAATTCATGTATGCATCCAATAACAGCAGTGCTAACTTCACTCACTGACACACGCACATATGCACAGCGCCTACATAGTAACAACACTGTGAGCAAAAGAAGAAATGTTTATCCTTTCATTCACTTTGATACTGTGGCATAATTCTATGGATATTAATAATACCAACAAGAAGCCAATGGAACACAAAGAAGACTCTCATATGGCTGAATGCTGGCTTCAGAAATGCTAGCAATAACATTTTTGAAGATGACGAAAATGTAGTCATAACGTGTTTTCTTCCCTCCTAGCAAGCTGTGTGCAGTTTGAATGATGTTGCACTTTTCTAGCTACATGGGTTGAGGCTGTTTGAAAATGAAAATGACTATTATGCTAGCACTAGGCTACACTAACAAGGGACATGGCATCATTGTATTCTGTTCCATTACTAGATAATAAAAAATAGCTTGTCTAGCCTCAATACATTTGTAAAAGCTTTGAAAGTATCTTTTCCAATGTATTACCTAAACATCATTTTTCTGTTATTAGCTTACCATATAAATCATATCCGGATAGTAAGCAAATTATGATAATCCCCACCTAATTTGGAATTGCTCATCATTATAGCTTACCTAGTCATAAGACAGGAGTTGATATAAAACAGCTTTACACAGACAATTGAAATAAAAATGGTGATTATTAAAACTAAAAAAAAAAAGAACTGCAGAAAAATCATTGTATGGCTGCACTCCTTAACAATTTATAGAGTTTTGTAAAAATAATAATATACTATAGCCAATCAAACCTAAAATTCACAAAAAAAAGTTCATAATTTCAGAATAAAGAAATCATTTACCTGGGGATCAGCCAGCGTCTGATCCAAACAAACACTCCACAAACAGTCCATTAAGCTATACCGCAGTGCTGACATTTTTTGTCCCGTGGACTTTAATTATGTCTACTCTTATTTTCATTCTAAATACAGTCAGGGGTTATTTAAATGACATGCAGAGTGATGATTTATATAATATTATTTTTCCCAAAGAGTCAAAATCTTAATCTGTTAATTACAATGATACAGATGACATGAGAATTATATATCCAGTCATGGGTGGTGGCATGTTTTACATACTGTGTAAAAGCATGAAGTGATCAGTTTCTATAGTAATCCTCAGCAAAGCTATAACACTTTATAACAGAAACTGAACATACCAAGGATCGGAATCATTGAACTGTATTTGCCAAAAACAAACATGCACCCCCGATGTGGTAGGAAGGCCCCCGCCACACACACACCCAAAATTTATATATGCCAACTCTACAGTCATAGCAACTATACGAAGGGGGAAATTGCTCCAAAAAAAGGAAACTGCTGGCAGAATCCACCTCAGTAATTTTGTATGAAGGAACTCTGATCATCATCAGGATGAACCTCAGGCAAGTAAAGCTCAGGAGTTCGATCATTGTCCATCGTTAGGTTACCCTACACTTTCAGAGTAGTTCTTGTGATGCTAAATAATGTATATCTATCTTTGTTATACCACTCTTAGCTCAATGTTGTATATGTATAAGATGTTCTTGCACAAGATAAATAGGCATTTGTGACGAACCATGTAAGTAGATAATGAAATAGGTATTGAACATTCTTGATTTTCATGGCTATCTGATTGAGACTTAAAATTTTTTTTGTCAGTCATAAACTACATTATTTTACACTGAAACAATAAGGATTAAAATCATAAAACAACACTACTAATTACAGTTCGAGATATCCTGTTTTTTTTTAATAAAATTCACCGTAGCACAAATCCTTCTATTGTAACAACTTTCTAAGCGAATAATACCAGCAAATAAAATCCATTTCTGGTTTTAGGCCTTTGTCCCTCATTACTTTGGGGTCTGTCCATATTTCTGGGTAAAGAATTTGAAAGTTAAGAATGATCAATAAAGCTTTGTGATCAACTTAAAGTGTCACGCATATATTTCATTTGTGCATTTGTGTTTATGCTTTGGCTTCTTCTTGGCCAACAAATAATTTATGTGAATGAGATAGGGAAAAAGAAACGCTGATTTTTACTGTAGACAAGGCTTAGATAGTGTATCCGTTCAGTACAGTACCATAACTATAGTATAAACAGTAGCAGTGCTACTGTTTGTGATTCAAACACTGAATTGATAGAGTTAGACGTTTGTTGCTTAAAGGGAAGTTAGAAGGAAATGCAGAAACTTGGCCTATATCATCAAGTAAGGATTATTGGCTCGCATGGTATGTTCACTATTGTTCTTCTAAACCAATACCATGTTTCTTCTCAATCCTCACAGAGTCATAGATATTCCTAGGCCATTGAAAGTTATGACAATATAAACATGTCTTCCTTCAGCAAGTGTTTCATATATGTTATTTTCAGTCTTGAGCAAACACAGTGTTTGCTAATCCATCATGGAATCTACTCAATATATCTCCCTACATCCCTATGAAAAAATAAATAAATAATGTTTTCTCTTAATTCCTATATTATCCACACTCTGTTTTTAGACTGTATTCTCACATTATTATAATCTAATGTCAGTCTCTTTTTATGAAAGCCTTAGTATTCACAAGCTTTTCTGACTATTTTTGGTGCTTAAAACCTTATATCAGTCCCCCACCCTACCTATAAAGCATGTATAACATCTTCTTCACTTGTAGCAGGTTTTCTGCAGAAAACTTCACAAATTTTCTATCCTGTCTTTAATCAGCCTACATTTTGTAGATGGATTTGCATAAAAAAGGGAGCCCATAGGTTTATAGTTCATAAGTATACTAATGATGTTGTCCAGAAAATCACTGAGAAGGCTAACCAGCTAAGCCTAAAAAACTAGATGAGTTAGTCTCTCTGTTCAGGGAGTGACATGCTATGTACCCAAGGGGTGAATTTACTATTGTCCATCCAATCATCCAGAGTAGCTCTGAATGTGGCCAACTTGTTTCATTGTTTGTTCTGTAAAGAAAACCTTATTCCATAAGTAGGAGATTCACTGAGATGGAAGTTTTTCACAACAGCAGTGATGCTTAAGATCCACAGTGCATCTGCTTACAGTATTATATGTTTTGTGTAGGTGAAGAAACTGTAAGGTGGAGGTCTTTCAATAGTGTGAAGGCTTTTCATATTCTCCATTGCTTCGTTATTTAAAAATCACTAGTATGAAACCTGGATGTGTTCTTCTACTTTTGTCACAACATCATGCTCAAGTGCTGTACTTACTTTTTAACATGTTTACATGCATAGATGTACTGCTTGGTATAATTTGTGTAATGTGGTGAAAGATAAAAAAAATATGGTTTGTCATCAACTAGGGAAAGTTGGCTCGTCACTTTCCTTTAAACTGTTACAAGTGCGTAATTCATGGGAAGTAGTTGGTACTGTCGTGCATTGCTTTTTTGAATGGCTAGCCCTTAATTGAGAAGGAAGTATTACAAGCAGAAATTTGCACGAGCTCAGATAGTCTCACTGTGTGGAGAGCTGTTTTGGTGAAGAGAGGGCTACTGAATGGGTTGTAAAGAGATTCAGAGAATGCTCTGTGTTGAGCAAGAGTTATGGGAATTATTTCTGTGCATGTGCGTTTGTGTGTGCATGTGTGTGTATGTGCATCTAAGCATATATCTAAATACTGAGACATATATTGCTGTAGTGTACCTGTCCTAGAGCTATGCTATCATCTGGAATTAAATATCTAAAGTAGTAGTCATGCAGGAAGTAAAGGAGCACATACCAGGCTCCTTGAGTTGTAGTTCTCTACAGAAAGATAGAGAATGCTGCTGTGAGAGGGAAACTGTGAGAAACATGTAGTCAGCCAACCATATCCACGCTAGAAGGATACCTGGTAGACAAAGCAATTATAACTCAGTGCAATGTATGAAATGCTGTGATTATTCTCCAAAACTGGAAAAAGATAAACTTATTAAGTACAATCAACTCAAGTGCAAGACCCATACTGCGGTGGTGGTGCTGCGGTAGCGTTGTCGCCTCACTGTAAGACGTTGTCCTGTTCGATTCTCAGCTAAAGCGTCTCCTGTGTGGAGACATGTGTGAATGGGCGTACCTTCATTGAAGGTTGTGCGTCAGAGCTGGCAATTCGGCATGTAAAAATCTACTGCCAATCATTAGCGGACTGCAGTTCCTCTGTGGCAACCCCTAACCGGGAAAAGCCGAAAGACACAACAACAACTCAAGTGCAAGACCCATTCTTAATAGGACCATGAGGTGTTAACAAGCTTTTGTTAAGCATACCTAAGTGCAGTTAAGAGCATGTTGAATGTTAAGGAATAACAGCAGACAATGCTGACAGGCAAGAACAGTGGCAGAATGTAAAAGTGCAATACATCTTTTACTTACTTCCCTCTGCCATACTTATAAACAAAATATATGGCAGAGCAAAGTGTTTTAACTTAACTTTAAATTATATTAAAGCTAATGAGGTGAGGGATTACAGCAGTTGCTGAGCTGCTTTAAAAAACAAAAAAAAACATGAAGATCCACATTACAGAATTCAATACCACATTTGTACATCATTAGAATGCAATGCCAACATAATTTGGTACATTACTTTGCTTTTTGAGGACTAACCAAAACGTTAGATCCCTGAGCTTGAGAGAATATAGCTCGAAGAATTCCAACATGAGCTTCAAGCACTTACTCTGGTATGATCTGAAAAGTATGATTAAGTAGTTGTTATTTATTTGTTTGTTTGTTTACTGGGAGGGTGCAGTAGTCCATGGACCATTATCAACCTCAAATTATGTCAAAGGCTCAGAAATCGTACATATAGTGTAGCATACTGTTTTGATCAAAATATCAGGAAAGCACAATAAATATCATACATCATTCTTTGAACATCATTTCCACAATACAATTTACTTTACAACACTGTGAGAGCAATGTTCATTCCATACCTTTAAACCCCTTACAGCATTCATTCGGGAGACAGTCCAATGAATTATAATAGTTACAGAATTGCTATTATGTACACTGCAGAGTTCAAATAAAGACCAGACTACTGAAAACATAACATCTGGCACAAACCATAAACTGAATGTTTATTACAGTGCAATTAAAAGAGTGCGATGGATTACAATATATATAAATATATATATTAGGCAGTTTACAGTGTTTGTCCTCATGCCTGTTGTACAAAATGTGGCTGTTTTATACTGTAATCCATGGTCTAGGGTGTACTTGCACACATATATATATATATATATATGGGTCTATCTGAGTTCATCGACATGTTAAAATGTCGAAAACGAATTAACCGACACGAGAATGTCGAAAGTCACGTCACCGACGCCAGAAGATCGACGAGGCAGAAGACCGACGGAAGAAGACACCGACGCTGAGAAGCTGCGATGGGGAAAGGATATGTAAGTCTGCGGTAGTGACGGACGATAGGGTGCGAGTAAGGTAAGTGTGCGATGCTGGTGTTTAGTAGGGCTAGGGGTGGGATAAGTGAGTTAGGGTTAGGGCGCGGGTTAGGTGAGTGTGCGAATAAGGTAAGTGTGCGATGTTGGTGTTTTGTAGGGGTAGGGGTGGGATAAGTGAGTTAGGGTTAGGGCCGGGTTAGGTGAGTGTCTGAGTAAGGTAAGTGTGCGATGTTGGTGTTTTGTAGGGGTAGGGGTGGGATAAGTGAGTTAGGGTTAGGGCGCGGGTTAGGTGAGTGTGCGAGTAAGGTAAGTGTGCGATGCTGGTGTTTAGTAGGGGTAGGGGTGGGATAAGTGAGTTAGGGTTAGGCCGCGGGTTAGGTGAGTGTGCGAGTAAGGTAAGTGTGCGATGTTGGTGTTTTGTAGGGCTAGGGGTGGGATAAGTGAGTTAGGGTTAGGGCGCGGGTTAGGTGAGTGTGCGATAGTGACGGACCTTAGGGTAAGGGTTTGGGTCAGGGTTGTGGATAGTTGTGTATGTATGGGTTAGTGTTTGTTTGTAAGGATTTTGGTGTGCTTGTGTTGTGTGTGTGAGTGTTGGATAGGGGATGTGTTTTGTTTGTTGGTATGTTGTGTCGGGTGTATGCGATGTCGTGTTTGTGTACTGTCGATCTTCTGGCGTCGGTTATATGAGTTTCGCTGTTTTGGTGTCGGTTATTTCGTTTTCGGTATTTTAAAATGTCGATGAACTCAGATAGATCCATATATATATATATATATATATTTTTTTTTTTTTTGTGTGTGTGTGTGTGTGTGAGTGTGCATGTTTGTGTGTGTAATACATAATTTAAAATGATATATAATTTGGATTATATAATGGATCATATATTACAACCTTTATTCAAGAAACTGTTCTAAATAAAATAGTCTAGCAATTAAAGCAATTAAAGCAGAAAACTAAGGCATGAGCTGTTTGCTTCCTGTAATCAAGTGTATTAATTCCCTCAGTCCATGTTTGCCTACTGCGTGATTCTCCGCAGGTTATTTAATCGGACAGTGTTCCTTGGCCAAATCAGAAAAAATTTCAGTGTTGATGACCTACGCAAATTATCAAATCTCTCTCTCTCTCTCTCTATATATATATATATATATATATATATATATATATACACACGCATATATATATATATATATATATATATATATATATATATATATATATATGTATATAGGCACACACACACGCGCACACACACACACACCCACACATATTTATACATATGTGTGTGTGTGTGTGTGTGTATATATATATATATATATATATATATGTATGTGTGTATGTATATATATATATATATATATATATATATATATATATATATATATATATATATATATATATATATATATATATATATATATATATATATATATATATACATATGTGTGTGTGCGTGTGTGTGTGTGTGTGTGTGTATATATATATATATATATATATATATAATAATTGGGTATCATCAACCTTCCCACAAGAAACTATAATCCTTGGTGATTTCAATATTGACTGGAGATGCATTGGTACTGACCTATTTCTCACATTAACCTTAATGGTTTCTCACAGACCATCACCTCCCCAACTAGAATTAATAAACCTACCAATAAAGAGAGCACCTTGGACTGGATCCTTATTAATAACTACCACCAACCCTACAAAGTAGGTGTCTTCCCTGATGATGTAAGTGACCACTCTTTGACCTACATAATCAGGCAAAAGAAAGCATCATATAGGACAATACGGTCAAACAAACAGTTTAACCAAAGGTTATTCCGAACTGAACTTAGCTCCTGTGATTGGTATCCACTAAAAACCCTCCCTCTTCAAGAGGCTGTTAAACACTTTAACTCTACCTTCTTAAATATCCTTGACCAATATGCACCAAAGCGTACTATCAGAACTAGGTCAAAACCAGCCCCATGGCTCACTAAAGACACCAGGCAAAAAATGTTACTTAGAAATAAAGCCTGGACTAGGTGGAGGACTACAAAAAACTTAACAGATCAACAAATATTTAAACAAATGAGAAATATGACAAAAAAAGCTATACTTTCAGACAAAAAAAACTTTTACTGTAAAATGCAACAAACACACCTAAACAATCCTCAGAAATTCTGGGCAAGTATCAATAGTCTGTTACACCCAGGTCACTGCAGCACACCATCCCCAACTGGTGCTAATCAAGAAACTCCCAACCAAACTGCTAATGCCTTTAATAACTTTTTTACCGAAGCCATCCAATCTCTAGCCAGCTAACCCCTGACAGCTCCAGCCTCCCTAACCCCATTTCTAGCTCTCTTCCTACCTTCATATTTCAACCCATCTCTACTCATTTTATCTACAAACTCATTCTAAAACTTAAGCCTTGTACGCCTTCTGCTGACCAGATTCCAGCACAATATCTGCAAAAAGCAGCTAAAGCAGTAGCTTATCCAATATCTATCCTAATAAACAGAACCATTAATGAGGGAACCATCCCAATCATGTGGAAAATCTCACACATTATCCCCCTACATAAAGGTGGTAACTCCAATTAATATTCCAACTATCGACCTATAGCCTCACTATCCCCTTTAGCAAAAATAATGGAAAAATGTATTCATCGTCAGCTTCTGGTCCACCTACTACAACACAACTTACTAGCACAAAGCCAACATGGCTTCAGACCATACCATAGTACCACTACAGCCCTCTTATCCTTCACTGACACCATTAACAGAAATCACAATAATAATGTTCTCTCTTCAGCTCTATTTATTGATCTATCAAAAGCTTTTGATATGGTTAACCACACATTGCTTATAAACATTCTTAAATCACTTTCACTCGATACTCTAGCTGTACAATGGTTCAGCTCCTACCTAAGCAACCGACAGCAAGCTGTTATGTGGGAAAATAATCTATCATCCCACCTGCCAGTTACACTAGGTGTTCCCCAGGGCTCTATTCTTGGTCCTCTATTGTTCTCCATTTTTATTAATGATCTCTGTAAAGCTACTCCTCATGCAACCTGTATACAATATGCAGATGATTCAACAATAATCTGCACAGCCAAATCTTCATCAGAACTACAGTCCTTAACTCAGGAAATGTTTAACACAGTAGAATCATGGTTCTTAAAATGATGCCTCATCCTGAATCCAAAAAAAACTAAGCTCCTGCTTTTTACCCCTACCCGGAAGCATATACCTTTAGATTTCTCTGTTACTTCTAACAATGGTACCGTCATAACCCCTGATGCTACCACCAAGCTCCTAGGAATTACTATAGACAACAACCTCAATTTCGACTCCCATATTAATAACACTATAAAAACAGTCAACAGAAAAATGGGCTCCCTATATAGAGTCAAATCCTTCCTCACTCCTATAGCAAGATCTACTATTGCCCACTCCCATCTAATCTCAACACTACTTTATGCCTCACCAACCTATACTAATCTGTCAAAACATAATTGTCTCAAACTAGCTACATCCTATAATAATATTGCAAGATTTGCCACTGGTAATCCCTATAGAACCCATCACTGTCAGAATCTAAAACAACTAGGATGGCTTGAGCTACAAAATCAGCTTCAATATAATCAACTTATGATTGCACATAAGATCCTCTACCACCCAAATAATACTCCGACACTTTCAAACATCATTACCCCCTATAAAAATCTTACTAATTTACGTTCATCAAATAAATTGTTAGTTAATATTAGTAAGTCAAACAACTTGGCAGGTGACTCTCTGTTCTCAAACACTACTGAGAAAAACTGGAACCTTCTACCTACTGTACTAACTTCTCTTCCTTCTCTACCCCTCTTCAAACAAAAACTGAAAATATTCCTCAGAACAAAATGGCTATGCCCTTGTAACAACCCTGACTAGCTGATTAACTCTATTAATTTTCCCTCTACTTATCCCTCTTGACACCTTTGTTCTTATTTCATTTGTAAGTAGAACTGTTTACTTGTAAGCTACTATGATTGACTCTTTATAAATGTCGTATCCTATAATTTTATAAATAGTACCCTTTTTTAAACCATTGTCTTTGATGTATTGTAATTAGTTACTTACCAGTGTGTTTGATATTTTTGTAAATAATTACTAACCAGTGTGTACCAAAATGTATATCAATATTTTTTTCTCTATGTAAACTTTATTTTATTCTACACTATTTTACTTTTTTTATTTGTTATTGACCTGGAGCTTTTCTCCCCGGGCCTCTACTGAAAATGGATATATATCCAGTTAGACTAGCCCGGTCAACAAATGTAAAATAAAATAAACAAATTATATATATATATATACACACACATATATATATATATATATATATATATATATATATGTATATATATATATATATACATATATATATATATATATGTGTGTGTGTGTGTGTGTGTGTGTATATATATATATATATATATATGTGTGTGTGTGTGTGTGTGTGTGTGTGTGTATATATATATATATATATATATATATATATGTGTGTGTGTGTGTGTGTGTGTATATATGTGTGTGTGTGTGTGTGTGTGTGTGTGTGTGTGTGTGTGTGTGTGTGTGTGTGTGTGTGTGTGTGTGTGTGTGTGTGTGTGTATATATATATATATATATATATATATATATATATATATATATCGAGGTATATGAGTAGTAAGGATATCAACCGTTGCCTTACAGAATTTGCACTTGAATACCAAATCTGTGTGGCCTAAATGCTTTACTCTAAATCCGCCATAATCTTCATCATTTTGAATGTTGGAAACAAGGCAGTTCCACATTACTAGGATTGCTTTGCTGAAGGCTTTCTTACCTGGGACTATCTCTAAGGAGGGATTAACCAGATATAATGTCTGTTGATTTTTGTGATCCAAGTGGGTAAGCATACATGGTTATTTTTAAGCCATGGATAGAAGTGATCAATATTCCTTGTAAAGGTGTTATGAGTGAGCAAGGGATGCCTGTATCCTAGTCTCCAGCAGTTATTGGGAACCTGCTCGGTTTGTTTAACAAAATGCACTAATGCTCATATGGTTCTAATGAGCCTAACATCTACAGCTCTTATTAAGAGTGGTCTGCTTTAAATCTGTGTTGTATAAAAGGTCCATGGTGGTTGTAACTACCATGTTTTCCTGTTTAGAAGTACGTTTATATAAGTGGATAAGGAACTGCTTTTGGAATAAACAGGTAAAGGCAGCACTAAGTAAGATCAAAAGTAAAGCATCTAGTAAACAGGGTTTACAAATAGTATCAATCATTTTTAAAGTCTCTATAAGGGTCTATAAAGACTGCAGTAGCATGTATTTAAGAGGAGAGCATGCTTGTTGCAAATGATACTAATATCTGCAAAAGAAATGGTAATCTGTACGGCGGCTAGAAGATAAAGATGACTAAATGGTCTGAAAAATAGATCTCTGCCTAATGTCATAACAGGTGCATTTAATGCAGTACAAGAAAACTGCATCTATGAACAGAATAAATGTAGGAAGATTACAAAATGGGTCTAACTGTATGTCTACAATAGCTTTTAACACAGAATACCTAATGTATAACAAAGCAGAGTGAAACCCTACTTTGTTGTCTGGCGACATGAAGAAAAAAAGGAGGTCTTGCATTTGCAAATCACTAATAAACCCCATCTTTTGTAAGGGATTTACAGTATATCTCAAAGTCAGTCTCATGATTAATACTGAAAAAATTGTGAGAAATAAGAGGAAGTCTGCCAATGTCATACAGTATCAACTTTGAAAGTAATACAAAGAGTACCTTGAGTTACCTTAGCATCTGCACTATAAAAGAGATGAGAGCATCACACAGAAAAGTGAACTATGTTAACAAACTAGATTATGAAAGGAAAACGAGTCAAGAATAGAGCGATAGAACAAAGACACATACCTAAGGTGATAGATACATACTAGACTTGACTATGACAAGATCCAGCTGCTTCTAAATAATTGTCTCAATATCATAGAATATCAGAGCAATGGAAGTGCTGGGTTAGATGCTATTAAACATTTAAGCTGGCTTGAAAATATCACTAACAAGAAAAGATAAGTTTGCTATTGTTCAGGCCTGGGAGGTCATTAAATAAATTAATAATGGCCTGAGTAAATAAATTACCCTTTTCTGCAGGGTTCCCAGAGGTCTTTGGAATTAATTGCAATAATAATTAGTAAGTTAATTATTTATATTATGTTTCGTTTGAGCCCAGAAGTACTCAGAAGGCTAGGTAAAAGTCAGAATGCTTGGCTGAGAGGTCTGAGATCTGTAAAGTTGAGGAAAGGCTCAGACGACGAGGGGAACAAAATAAAATGCTTGATTGGACAGTTTTTAGATCTATAAAATTATAAAATTAAAGAGGGGCTCAGAGGAAGGAAAGAAGCAGTGTCACTTTTTTTCTTTTTGCTTCCAATTTTCAAAATATTTTGCTTTATTCATTTTGGGGTATTGTACCCGACTGTTGAAAAGTATCACTAGATGTGTACTGACTATAGCTACTAAGTGATGAAAATTATTCCTTGATTGGAAGGCACCCAACATGGCAGGATGCTTCAAAGTATGTGGTACATAAGGAGAAGCAGACTGATGGTTGTACCCACTGCCTGGCAAATGTGGAATGTTTTCTGCAAATATTTATTATTTAAGACATCTTTGTAATGTAAAAGATATAACAAAAACACCTCAGGGTACAGAGAGGTGCAAAATAAAGGATATGACAAAAACAGCTCAGGGTACAGAGCGGTGCAGAAGAGGAGTAATCAAAGAAAAAATGAACTGCACCAAACCTTCCACGAACCAACAATGGACCTCTCTGTACCCTGAGCTGTTTTTGTCATATCCTTTATTTTGCACTTCTATTCAGTGTAAGGGACATGCCAACAGCGTTCTACATGGATCTATCTATCCAAGAAGAACTGCCATGAGGAATGAATGATCGTTTCCTCCGTATTCTGAATG
Organism: Protopterus annectens; assembly: GCF_019279795.1. Classification (NCBI taxonomy): domain Eukaryota; kingdom Metazoa; phylum Chordata; order Ceratodontiformes; family Protopteridae; genus Protopterus; species Protopterus annectens. The sequence goes on along the minus strand of NC_056732.1, from coordinate 504,637,598 downwards.
TGCAGGAGAATCCACTATTGGATATAAACTCTATATGTAATGCTGATACTGATAGTACAAACAACCAGCTACCAGAGTTTTTGAAGCAGTACCGAGAACTTGAGAATGAAATGTACAAATACAAGAGACTGCAATGGCAACGTTTACATCTACAAGTGTCTCTTGAACACAAAGTGATTCCACAAGGTCTCAGGATCCTGAATATGCCCAGTTATGGGGAAACTTATCCGGACTTGCTTAGGTGGTGGCAGGAACTAAACCTACAGTTTAGTTTTCAATATATACAGCTGCTTATTGATTTTATTCTCCCCATGGAGCATGAATTGAAAAATGATATTTATCAGAACACAGAATTTCCAGTGTTTTTTCAATGGATGTTATGAATGATAAAATGGATCAGCTACAGGAAAACATAACATCCTGTGAAAAAAGATTACAGATGACTAAATGTAACAAATTACAGGGAGATAAAAAGGATTTTGAGAAAAATAATGTATTCTCCTGGCCGAGGGAACAGATTAGATCTGTGGCAATGAGAATGCCCGTTCAAACATTGACTGTTTGAATAACCAATCGGATGCTAGGTTCAATAATCCAAGCAATATGTCAACTCCCCAGATGCAAACTATACAGCAGAAATATCAGCAAGGCACGTAGAAGACGTTGATACAAGATCTACTGATTCCCTGGAGCTAGCTTGTGCTAGCAACAGTTCTTTAAATAATTCTGATGATTGTAGACTGAAGGAGCCAGGAGCGGCTTCACAAGACTGATGACGAGGGAATGCCACCAAAGATAATGATGGTGTTTTTTAGAACATAAGAAAATGACAGGCTTCACATTGAAACAACCATTGTTTATCAACACCCGTTCGAGGAGTCTAACCAGACAAGGGAAGGCTCAGAGACACTGAAGTGTAGAATGAAACTCCCAATACACCAAACGGAGCGAATCTAGATCCAGGTTTGATTTTTTAACATATCATCTGTCACACTTACTGAAGAACAGTTTGAATTATTGAATAAAGGTCTTTCCTTTATTCCTGCCAGGAGGGCAAATCATGCTGAAATGCTTAAGGGTTTGAGATTGTTAGGTCGAAACCTATCGCTGAAAGGTTTGTTTGCATCTAATGATGGTGTAAATAATGATGAGTTGTTTAAATATAAAAGACCTAGTACCTACATACCAAATTTGCATCCTGCCATACAAACTTTTGTTAATGCCTGTGAAACTGATTTTAGACATTTATTTGCACAAGGAACTAAATCTAGCTTTAACAATATGACTTTGGGTGAGAATAGGGCACTGAATGAGCTTAAATGTATGAATTTAGTGGAAATTAAACAAGCTGACAAGGGTGGGGGTATTGTTCTGTTAGATAAAGAAGTGTATTTGAAGCAGATGAACATCTTGTTATAGGACTCGAATACATATCAGTGCATTTCCAAAACTGTTGTTAATGGAATTATGGAAAAAGTATCCCTTTTGATATTTGATCTGTTGATGACAGGTCTGATCGATGAGCATTTATTTAGATTTTTTAACACCAAGACCCCATTAGTTCCAGGGATATATGGCCTACCCAAGATACACAAGGATGATAAGGTACCACCAATGAGACCTATAGTGTCCGGTGCAGGTTGGTGCACTGAACCACTATCTATATATGTGGAAGGTCAGCTACATCAGTTGCTTGAAAACTGTCATACGATTCTCAAAGACACCAAGATTTTCCTTGAAAGATTGTAAAATAGAATGACAACAATTGATAAGTGAGTATATGTTTGTGTCTATGGATATTGAGTCTCTCTTTACATCTATTCCAAATGTGTGGGGCATAGACAAAGTGAGGGAAATTTTAACTTTGAATAGATGCTTTGATGATAATAAGATTTTACTTATTTGTAGTTTGATAGAGCTCATATTAGAGAATAATATTTTTGTTTGTGAAAATCAGTTTTATCTTCAAAAGACTGGCGTGGCTATGGGCACTGCTTGTGCCAATAGCTACGCCAATCTGGCTTTGGTATCATGGAACAATGCTCTTTTTATTGGACAGTAATGAGTTCCTTGGCAACATACTGTGGTATGTTCATTTTGTTGAAGATATTTTTTTTTTATTGTGGAAAGGTGATAGTTATGATTCAGAGAGGTTTGTTGGCTATATGCATAGTACGACTGATTTCCTGTAGTTCACTTATCAGTTTTCCACCACTAAACTTAATTACTTAGATGTGACTGTCAAGAAATCAGAGCTGAATTTGTTACATTGCAGTATCTTTAGAAAACCAACTAGAAAGAATGCCTTACTACACAAAAAGAGTATGCACCCAAGACATATACCCAGAAATATGCTGAAGGGACAAGTTTATAGGGTGATTAGGTTACATAACAATGATGAAGAAGCACGTATGGCACTTTATGCTGTCTAACAAGAGTTTTTAGTTAGGGGCTACTCTAAAAAAGAGATTATTGCCACTATTGATGAAGCTTGGGCACAGAGAGGTGATAGGTGTAAACCATACGTGAGTGATATGGCACATATTTCTGAATCTGTCCCTACTACCAATAATTTTAGAGTTGTTTTCCAATACTCAAGTGATATCAATGAATATGTCTCTATTATTAAAAAACATTGGAGTATCTTACAGGAAGCTGTGGTGGTACAGCGGTAGTGTTGTTGCCTCACAGCAAGAGGTTCTTCTGTTCGATTCTCAGTTGGACTGCCTTCTGTGTGGAGTCTGCATGTCCTCCCTGTGGTCGAGTGGCCTCAAAAGACATGCGTGAATGGGTGTGCCTTTACTGAAGGTTGGGCATCGGGCTGGCAACTCGGCACCATAAAAATCTACTGCCAATCATTAGCGGACCGGAGTTCCGCTGTGGCGACCCTTAACCAGGAAAAACCAAAAAGACAAACAACATTGGAGTATCTTACAGGAAGTGTCAGGACTGATGGACAAGATTGGTAATGCTCCTTCTTTTTCTTTTAGGAATAATAAATGTTTAAAACAACATCTCTGCCACAAAACAAATGTTAATAGATCAACTGTCTCTATGTGCACTGGCACTTTTCCTTGTAGACGATGTTTGGCATGTCGGTATATTTATACGAGCATGGTATAAACACACCCCACAAGTTATTTTACTATTAGGAGTACTTGTTATGCTGACTGTCACACTACTAATGTAGTTTAGTTTTCCTTTTGCCAAATTTGCCATGCATATTATGTGGGCAAAACGAATAGGATGCTCAAGGATAGGATTTTAGAGCATAGGAGAGATATTAACAATAACAAAGAGAACAGTGTCCTAGCTAACCATGTGAGACAGACAGATTACACACACATATTTAAATTCCTAGTCATCCAAGTTATATACCCAAACATACGAGGAGGAGATATTGAGAATCAGACTGAAAGTGTAGAGCAGGAATGGATTATTTTACTTAATGCCGAGAGACCTCCAGGATTGAATGGGACGACATCTTTGAAACCTTTTTTAAAGATACGTCACCTTATGCATTAGGATATATATATATATATATATATATATATATATATATATATATATAAAACATTTTCTAATGCTTATTAGTTTTAATTGTGCATTCATTTATATTGTTTTAGTGATAGAAGTTATTTAAATTATGCTTTTAATTATTACCTTTAATAGCTATCTATATATTTATATTTGCGTATATACTTTTAAATGCTTAAGTGTCTGATTAACTTTGAGTGGCGAAATATCAGTTGATTAGCCTCACATGATATTTAGACAGTTTTTTACTGCATATTATCTGTCTGATGAAGCGATATTGATAATTGCGAAAGCGCTCATGTTTTTTTCTTTTGTTTTTATGCAATAAACATTGTTGGTTCATGGAAGATTTGGTGCAGTTCATTTTTTTTCTTTGATCTTTATAATGTAACCCACAGGTGACTGACAACACTATGGCATGATCACTTTAGTGGTTTACTAGAAAATATATTAATATAGTCATTTCAAAATTACTCTCATTAGATAAATAGTATGTTCAGGTTATTTTATGGTAAACGCCTGTTTTAAGTAATAGAGATTACAATATACACTCTAATAATTGCGTTATGAATATAAGAGGCACTTTTAAAGTATTCCATATTATTGTCCAGAGAATATGGCATTTTGCTGTCTAATACAGTATTAATCCATAACTAGTAAGGCATATAAAATTATATCATGTTAAATTAATACATAGTATATCACATATATCTTATATTAAATTGAAAGCCAAACAGTATCTGCAAATGGTCAGTTGTGATCAGTGTACCACACCAGTATAAAATGTAAAATAAAATTTTATAGCACATAGACACATCCATAGTGTAAATGTGTCTATTTGTTACCTTTAATTTTGTTACCTTTCATGTTAATGGTCTAAACATTTTGTCTTTTAATTTGCTGTTAGTGTTGTATTAGCAAGATATGGCAAACATGTTTCTATATCTATATCTATAGCTATATCTATGTCTTTATCTGTGTGTGTAGCTATTCTTATGAGTAAGTGAAAGTAATAACAGATTATTTTAGAATTCATATAATTTTCAGGCAGAAGAAAAGATTGGCATGATGTGGATGTTCATAGGTTCATAGGTAAGTACATGTCTAGCTGACCTTGCAGGCCATTTTAAACCTAGCCATTTTCTCTTTTTGTGCTCAAATTAACCTATCCCATTTGGTTAGAGACTGGCCTTACCCATCTCATGGTCATTAGTTATATATTACCCCTAATGAGAATAACTGGGATCATAACATGGATAATTTAAGGGGACCCATACATGGGATAAAGTGTTTAGGAGCTGTCTTTGTCTGTTAGTAGTACAGGGGGCAGTCCTGGGGTAAATTTTGTTTTCTGTTTCCCATCCATAGATCCAAAGTGCACTTGAATATGGACAAGGATAAACTTGTTTTATGTGGTTGGGGAGTCCATTCTACAGTAGCAGTATCCTCTGCGAGCTATCCCTGTCCATCCCAACCATACTGTTAATGTTGCAGAGGAGGTTTATATCTCTAGACCAAGTATTTCTGATGTTGTCTTGACTTGCTGATGTGCAGAAAATCTATCAGTAATGGGTCAGAGGATGCCCTTTGTGCCAGACACAGGTCTCCTCTTAGCAGTCTCTAGGATACCGAGTATAGTGACAGTACTTTCAGTCGGTCCATGTAGGACATGTTGTTTAGGCCCTGTATCCTTTTAGTATGATATCTCTGTGGGCATTCCAGTTGTTGCATGTGTCTGGACAGATACGTGCCAAAGGGGACATTATATTCAATAGCTAAAATGCTGTTGAGAACAAAGAAATTGATTTTAGAGAGCAGTAATATGTCTAGTTTCTTTATCAAAAATTGTTGTTAATTTACTAAATCCTTTTGCAGTATGGCAATCAAATGAATGATTAGCCTCGTGCTTCCCCTTTTACTGCTGTTAAATATGCAACCCCTGTGTCCTAATCCACACACTTCAACATGTCAAAGACTCTTAACTTTCATGTTTCTAGGTATCTACTCTCATGTGGAATCTTAATTCATATACCTGTTTATATTTATCATAGGTTCATAGGCTATAGGTTGCAACAGTTTGGAGGGATGGGTATATGTCACAGAGGATACCTCTGCTATAGTACAGACTCCCCGTCCAGTAAAAACAAAGTTCACTGCTGTTCATTTTCAAGTGCAACTTAGATGTATGAATGAAAACCAGAAAATCTACCTCAGGACTGCCTCCTATACTACTAATGGACAGAGGCATGAAGCATCTCCTAAATGCTTTATCCAGTGCATGTGTACTGTCAAATTATTTATGATATGATCCCAGTTTTCTCATTAGGAGTAATTTACAATGATTGATCATGGGATGGGTAAGGCCAATCTATAACCAAATGGGACAGGTTATTTCAAGCACAAAAAGGGAACTTAACTAGGCTTAAAATGGCCGACAAGGGCAGCTAGCCTAGTACTTACCTGTGAACCTATATACATTATAACTGTACCTGCCAAAGGAAGTACTTTTGGGGACATATTTGAAGTTACTGTAGTTCTTACTAACACCGATTTTGATATCATATACAACATAACATATCTAGTCTGCCCATTTTTATTAGGTAAGTAGATTGGCATGCAGTTATTAAAAGAAATCCCATTTTGCATAAGCTGGAATTTTGGGAATAATACCTGTGATTATTAGGGGTAATTTTCAGTCATAGTTGTGATTCCAATGAATCATGATGAATTGATTTTCCAGGAAATAATCATATCCATACTTATTGTAAACATCATGGCATTTGGCTTGGCATTTCCTTTAACTTCTCAATCCACCTTGACTAAACAAGGCAAAAGGTTAATTCTCTTTTACTCTGGGAACAGTCATAGGCAAAGATATTCTACTCTTCTAAATTGTATATAGCCTCCCTCATAGCCTCAGCGTCAAAAACAACTACATGCGCATTCAAACAATAACCAATGGCATTTGTAAATTTATAACCCAGCCCCCTACAAATAAGCACCACAATAACACACTGAAAAAGCAAAATGGATCCCTGTTCAACAAAGAGTTAGCCTTTTCCTAGGATCCTAATTATTTAAATTTTTAGTCTACCAGACCTTCTCTCTCCTAACAGCTAAACTACCTATACAATATTTCTTTTACATACTCAGAAACCACAATTATTCTATCCAAACATTTCACTCCCCAAAACTAAACACCATTGTACTTATCACTGCTTCTCTATAATAGATCCAAAACTTTGACAGACTAGACTAAAAAAATCTCATCCTACTCAAACTTTAGGGCACAACTAAATGTCTACCTTCTCTCATCAACCAAATGCCATTGCATCTCATGCACCCACATCACCTAACCTGAGTTACATCGCTCTCTCTCTCACTTTCTCTTAATTGTAACACTTTTACTGTGCCACTCTCCACTTCCCACTGACATACTCTTTTGGTTAATATAAAGTCTCCTTCAAACTATTGACAAGTTCTGCCTTACATCCTGTACTCCAATCAATTATTTTATCATTCTCACTTAGACAACACATAGTTCTGATTATCACATAGGTTCCTCACGTTTAAATGAGATTTGTGTTTGTTGCACATAATGTGTATTACAATTGTAGATTCTAGTTACATTTTGTTAGTTGATAATGATGTTTTACAAATCTGTATTTTCATTATATTCTTGCTATCTCTTATTAAATGTAACTCTGACTTTTTTTGTATTGCTGGACTTTGACTGAAATCATTCAGTTGTCAACAGTGCTTGGCCCCAGTACATAAATTTTAAATAAATAAATTCTGTACTAATGGTTGTCTTTGTACATGATTGCTGAATTAAAACCGGTTTTAAGTACAGAACATTCAATAATGTAAAAGAAAGCTCTTTGCATGTAAGAAATGTGAGAAGAAATACAAGCAATGGAGAATACGTGGTACGGTCTAAAATGCCACATTCCATGAAATCCCATGCCTTTCTGTCGCTAAGGAAATCTAAATTATGGTATTCTCCAGAAAAAAATTGGAAACAGCCTTTTCTACTTACCTGACATTGTATCCACCCACCCAAACAAACTCAGCCCTTATAAGGGTCACCCTATGCCTGTCACACTCATACTTGAATTGCATCATTATTTTTGCCCTGTTATCTATGCAGGAAGGCTGCTCCAATTATCTATCAAAGCTTCTGTGAAATCTCCTTGGAAATATTAAGTGTCATGCAAAAAGAAAAGAGGTAAGACGTTATTCATGTTACTGTTCAGTTACCCATTCTTACAAACAGATCTATGAAAGTAAGCTGAAACAGCAAAGAATTAATCACAAACTCAGTTCAACTTTATGCACCTTTTTATAGTATGAACATTTGAGTTTACACTTCTAGCCTAGTGACATCCATCTGTATGAAGATATAAAATATATACACCTAGTTTAGATAGACAAGCTGCCCTAACACAGATGTCAGTTTCTACTACTTCTGCTAAATTCATTAAAGTATGATTGAATAAGTGGGGCTCATCCCTTTCAAGCTCGTTTGTCTTTTTTACAGCTCTCAGTAGTGGGCCTCCTTCTTTGTTATTGCTCTCCTTCTTATCTTCCCTTTTCCTTAAGCTGCGTAATTTCCCATCCAAATACATTATATTTGACTTTCTTGCCTGCTGCCTGTCCATGCTGCACTCATGATCCCCATTTCTGTCTGTTGCATGAAAAGCCCTGCCTTTTGGTCCTTGATGCTAAGTGCATTACATCTTTAAGCGTTACCAGTGCAGTTCATTTCCAGTACAAGCCAGTGTTCAGCAGTGCCAAGTACCTGTTTCTCTGCTGTTATAGGACTTGTCAGTTGGGTCTCATTTTGATTCCTGATGTATTTGTTTCTGTAGTTTCTATTTCCTCTGACTATAGTGTTCTAACTGTTTTTGTCCACTCTTTTTGTACTATAAAGGCTGACCATATTTTCAGGATACCTGCTGTTATTTCTCATAACTATCATATACATAAAATTCTTTGACATAACTAACCTGATGGCCACCTTCTTCACTGTAATTACTTATTTTAGGTCATGTCTGTAGTTTGCACACCAAACAAGGCCTCATTATTTGCTTTTTTTACTTTCTAGTATTTTCTATGTTGTTCCCTGAGCCTCCAAAACACAAACTGCTTTTTTTATTTTTTTTTCTGGAAGGGGGAGTAGAATTTGAGTTTATGTCTCTTTGAAAAAACAATGTAATTGTCACTTGTTTTTCTCTATTACTCCTCCAGTAAATTATACCACCTTAAGGAAGCACACAATTTTCTGTCACCCTGGAGCCAGAGCCAGTCCCTTTGTGTGTTTTGCCTGTATTTTCGGTCATAATGTAAGTCACAATGTATAATGACTGCTGAGCTCCAGGTTCACACTGCTTAATGATTGCTGAACTTTGGATTCACAATGCATAATGACTGCTGAACTATAGGTTCCCACTATAAAATGACTGCTGAACTCCAGGTTCACATTGCATAATGACTGCTGAACTCCAGGTTCACAATGCTGAATTACTGCTGAACTCCAGGTTCCCACTACATAATAACTGCTGAAGTCTAGGTTCCCACTACGTATGATTTCTGAACTCCTGGTTTCCACTACATAATGACTGCTGAACTCCAGGTTCACAATGTATCAAGACAGCTGAACTCCAGGTTCACTACGCATAATGGCTGCTGAACTCCAGGTTCACGATGCATAATGACTGCTGAACTCCAGGTTTGCAATGCATGATGACTGCTGAACTCCAGGTTCACAATGTATAATGACTGCTGAACTCCAGGTTCTCAATGATTAATGGCTGCTGAACTCCATTTTTACAATGCATAATGACTGCTGAACTCCAGGTTCACAACGCATAATGACTGCTAAAGACCAATACTCAAAGCAACTGCAGAAACCAACCATAAAATCCAGGGAGGAAAAACTTAGATGCCATGCACCACACAACTGTAAAGTGGTGATAAAACCCTGTATTGTGTATAAGATAAGTATTAATTACAAGAAATGGATGAAGGACACTTTGTACCAACCTCCTATTAATACTAATAGAAAGTGTGGCACTTTTAAGTGTGGGAGATACAAACAGTGTAGTTACATCTATGAGGGGGACATGTTTTTATTAATGGTAGGTCATACAGAAATAATTGGTTTCACTGTAATTGTGAGACCAAAGGTGTCATTTATGCTGCTTTATATAAACATTGTTCAGCTTTTTATATTGGCAAAACAGAATGCCAATTTAAAGATAGGATTTATGAACATTTATATGAGGTCCGAACTAAAGTCCCTCAAATGCCTTATTTAAACATGTGAATGCATTTCTCAGATCAACAGTTTTGATTTTATGTTTTGGTTAAGGTTGTAGTTAATCCTAGAGGTGGATCTTGGGGTGAACAGTTAGAGTACTGTGAACTTAGGTGGCAGCTTCTAACCAATGCTGAGACTGCCCCAGGCTTAAATGGATTATCTATTATGACTGTTTTCAAATTGTGTACACCTAGATTATAGTTAGTCACAAAATGTGGATGTGATAGTCATGACTTTTTAAATATTTTACATTTTATCATTTTTTATCTCAATAAATTATTTTTTCTGTGAACAATGATCTTATGTAAGTTGTATGCATGCTATGCCTAACTGAATTTTGGGAAGAGGTTTAGTACAATGATTGGGGGACTCTTTTGTTATTTATTTGCAGTCTACTGATGTTTTGTTAGTTTTGATGAAGTAGCATTTGTTATCAGGAATGAAAGTGCTTAACCAAGTATCTTTGCCTTGTCATCCTTGATTCAGGATATTAAAAACGTTATCACCACTTAACACTTGCGTGGTGCACAGCGTCTGCATTTTTCCTTCCTGGATTTTATGATTTGTAGTGAAGACCCCATCTGATGACACCATGTCCACCATTTCCTCTTCATGATCTTGATCTTTCATTAATCATCTGTCACACTGAGGAAGGATATTCCTTTTCTATCACCACACAGATGTCAGTCCTCAGTGCCCTATCTGGTTAGTACTCCAATGGCTGCATTCTGCATACCACTTAAGCTTTTAAAGTACACAATGTCTCTATGTCGTATTTTTGGAGTGAGAAAGTATGTCACTATCTGGTTCATAAGGCAACCGTCTAACATTCAGCACTGACTACCTCAAGCACATCAGTCAGTGTAGAAACAATGGGAAATTATACTGCAAAGATGCAGGAGTGTAACGGAAGACTTTTGATATCAGTGTCAGCGATATAGTAATGCTCCTGTGTATTAAAGCAGCTACAAAATGAACACCATATTCATTACAAAGACATATGCAGACTGGAACATGTGGGGGGAGGGGTCGTTTATAAAGTTGTGAAGCAGTAAAGAAACTGTATAGTAAACTATCTAACTAATGATGCAAGCCTGTACAAATGTATTTCCTGATGGATAGATGGGTGGATGGAGGGAGAAAGAAATAGGTATTAGTGCATTCCTCAGGATTAAAAGCAGGGTGACCAATGAAGATGCTTAAACTTGAAAAAGAGGAGAAAAATGTAATGGAAATCACTGAAGATTTATATGAACTGAGTTAAACATAAATAAGTAGAAACTCATCTTCACAGATGGTAGAAGAAACATTTACATATTTCTAATGGAATTGATGAAAGAGGTAACTTTAGTTACTCCCGGGCTGCTAAAATGTATTTCATTACCATAGGGGTGAACCAAGAATCACAGGGTATACAGGAACAATAAATGAATAAAGCATTATTGAGAGATGTTTATTTGAAGCATAAAATAAGGTAATCTGACTATTTTTTCACATGCCTTTATGATTATCAATGGTTTAAAACAAAGGCAACACAGAATTTATTCGATTCAGGTATGTAGGCATGTAGCTTTTGAAAATTAGCTGTGCAAAATAAAATATCTGCCCCTTAAGATACTTCAGTGCAAATTATTAAACTTAAAATAGACCAAGTCAGGCATCTGACCAGATCAGGTAAAAACAAGGTAGTTATTGATAGTATTTTGTGTATTTTTCCAACAAAATGGCATTTCTCTCACCTAAACACTGTAACAAAATTCAGGAACTTTAAGTCACATTTGTATTGGAACATTTTTAGTTCCCAATATTCATGGTTAATTTTCTTTGGCTAAGTGTGCCATTTTGAAACTCACTGACTCTTCAGTCAGTAAATTAAATTTGCAAAACTGTTTGCTTTTCATATCATTCATTAGATAGGGTGATGCAGCTGTTAGCATTGTCACCTCACATCAAGAGGTTCTCCAGTTCGATTCTCTGCTGTACTGCCTTCTCTGCAGAGTCTGCATATCTTCCCTGCATTCGCATGGGTTTCTTCCAGTTGCTCTGGTTTCCTCCCACATTCCAAAGACATGCGTTTATAGCATTTTTTCCCGAGGCCTCCACTGATAATAGTCTCTGTCCCAGTTGGACATTCCCAGTAAACAAATGTAAAATAAAAATAAATATATCTGTGGTGCATTATGAAGCAAATGAATTTGATAAAGCTACTAGTTCTAATTACAGCTGATAGTGGCAAAATACTAAAGCCTGTGTAAAAACTAATTTTCGTGGAATTCAGCTTTATGCTGTAAATGGCCACTGGTGCTAAGATGTAGGTGGGAGGAATGCCACAAGTGTGTAAGATACTGCTGAAGTTCTAGAAATATTTCATTACGTTCACTCTGTCGCATTTCATCTGTCATATGTGAAATAAGCTTTTGTTTCTAAACACACACACACACACACACACACACACACACACACACACACACACACACACACACACACACACACACACATGTGCAGTTGTGCATTCTGAGTTTCAGAAAGTCCTGCTGCATGCAAAACTTTGTACAGCATTTTAAGATTACATCAAAGCAGCAAGAAATAGCTGATGAAGTCTGCCTCTGTAGCAGTGAGAGGTAGAGCCCTGACTGTTTTCTAGGATACTAGGGTTTGATTATCAGCCCTGGCAATGGAGTAGCTAGACAGGGTGGGGGGAGGAGAGAAGGTGCATAGCCCACTCACCTTTCCTGGGAGAGGAGTAGATTACACACACACACACGCACACACACACACACACACACACACACACACACACACACACACACACACACACACACACACAGGTAGAGACTGGGGAAATAACTGATTGTGCCTTAAGAAGATAGGCAGAACTACTTGGGGGGCACCCCTTATACATGTGACAGGACATCCTTCTCCATCAGCCCATTGGGTATATCTTTTGGATGCCTAGACAGATAAGTGCTATTGTGGCCAAGGATTAAAAAGAAGAACCCCCCAAAACCACCCCAGATGGCTGCCTAAATGTTGGCCCCTCCCTGATGAGGAATAAATGAGTTGACTGGCCAGGAGGAGGCAAAGAACAAAGAAAAATAAATAAATATGCAATTAAATGCAATGCAATATTTTTGCTGCATAATTTCCAGTCATTGAAGTTACTTTTTTTTGAATTTGCAATTTATGCAGTATACAATGTCACTTCGGTTCATACTTCAACAATGTTATCATGTAATAAAACTTGCATTGTTCTAAAGTTCCTGAAATCATCCTTAGTGGCTCTCAAACTTGATAAAAACAGCAAAACTATACTATATATTTTTGATTTAATCAGTGAAATATGAAACCATATTGTACAGCTACAAAAACAAGAAGGTATGGGCAGGGTTTATGCAAAAGTTCTAATTAATCAGACATGGGGAGAGTGACATCTCCACTTTCTGTTTCTTACTTTGGCACAGTGTTGACAACAGCAGCTGCAGTCAGGGTAGATTAAATGCATCGTTTCAGACTGTAAAGTGCTTTACTCCCACAGTCCCTTTTAGATTAGATTATTACCTCAGTCTTCGGTAATAAATATTACTCTAGACAAATTATGAGATCAGTTTGAAAAAAACTCAGTCCAGCAGGACACCACCTACTTCATACCAAACTAACAGGAGTTGCTTTCCTGCTGCTGCAGTGTTTACTCACTCTCTTAAGTTAGGTTATACTTATTCACTTTGTTCCTGAGACCCTTATCCCTACAGCATGTTATTACCCCACATAAACATTAGCAGTTCTATACAGGTTCCTGTCTGGGAATATTGGCAATTTCCTTCCATAAACATAATTATAGCAAATATGTAAACATATTAAGTTGCATGAGCTCTCTGCATACCTCTCAACTGTCCAGATTTTCACAGAATATCTAGATTTTTGGCTTATATATTTGGTCTGTTCCTCCTACAATTTGTGGTCTTCTGGAAATCACTGGGATAATCTGATGATTGAAGTCACTAAATAATGACATACATTTGAGTTTCAGACTTAAAATCCTTCAGAAAATGTATGTTAAAACAAACCCTGTTACTCTAGCAACTTTCTAAGTTTATAAGAACAATATTTAAAATATGTGCCTATTTCTGTGCCTTTGTCCCCCCATTTTATCAGGCTTTGTCCAGATTTCTTGCACTAAGAGGTTGAAAGGTATGGCTCTCTGTTATTCACTATAAGGCTATGGGCACAAAACCCACTAATCAACACAGACTTAAGACATCACATGTTTGCTGTAATACCTTAGAATTAAACCGCTTCCCGGTACTTTAATGCCATTAGCATGGTTCTACAAGCATTTGGGTCCTAACCACTAGAAGACCAATGTCTCAAAGCCAGTCAGTCATGTGTCTTGCAGTGCATGCATGTTGTCACGTGTGTATGTGTCCAGGCAGGCAGCTGCTGTACCTCACCTGAACACATTATTCAAGTTTAAGCAAGGTAAGTACAACAGGTGTGGACAGGGAATGGGAGAGGGTGGAGGTGTAAATTACGGCGGAGATAGGAAAGGGGATTTAGGGTAATGGGTTGAGAGGGAGATTCTAGGGTTGAGTGTATAGGGTTAGGGATAGGAACAAGAAGGGGAATTTTAGGTTTAGAGAGAGAGTGAGGGGTGATTATGTTTTTTGAGCAATTCAGGAATTCACATTTAGGGACAAAGTTAAAATTTTAGGTTTAGGGATTTATAAGAGACTTTGGGTGTGAAGTAAAGAAGTGAAGTTTTAAGTTTAGGGAGCGGCTGTGAATTTGAGTTCAAGAGAGGAGGAGTGGAGTTTTAGGTTAACTATGAATTTTATGTTAAGAGAGGGGAGTGGAGTTTTAGGATAAGGGAGTAAGGACTCAGTTAAGAACTTTGTGGGAGTTTAAGGGTTAGAGTTAGGGCTCTGGTGGGGTTATACATTTCATAGGGTCAAGGACTGAGAGGGCTAAGGAGTTAAGTAAGATCAGGCTAGTGGGAGATGAAGCACCTGCCTTTAACAGTAAGTGGTAATGAGTAAGTGTATTGCCACCTATAAGCATTTGTAGTAAACTCCATTCTCTTATTTCATTATGATGTTATATTATTATTTTGTACTTTAGAAACATTTTGCATATTTAATGAACTATAACATTTACTTATCATTAGCAGTCACTACAATCTGATATTTATAATTATTTCTCTATTTTTGTTGTAGCTGTTAAAGTGGTTTGAGTGTACACTCTTAAGCAAGGTCTGACAGCTCCACTGGTATCAGCACTCTACCCCCAGTAAACAAATTCACATAAATAAATAATAAAACAATTGATGAAATATACGCATACAAGACTGTTCAAAGTGCTAATCCTATTTATACTAATGTAATTAGGCCAGTCAGAGAGTACAGTTCTCTAGCTACTCAGTCAAGGACAGAATCAGATTAGTATCTCTTCAGGGATACTTAAAAATGCATGGCATCTCTTGTTACTCATATATTGAAACACTATTGAAATTACACTTAGATACATAATATTAAGGGGAGAGTTAATTTGATTTGTAAGATCATGTGTAGTGCTAAATTATAGACGCTATAATTATATATATATATATATATATATATATATATATATATATATATATATATATATATATATATATATATATATATATATAGGTTCATATGTTCGTACTAGGCTATCTGCCCTAGGGCATTTATAAGCCTAGCCAGAGTGTGTGTGGCTTTCACCACCCCTTAGGATGAGAATACTACGCCCTTTTAGAGTTTAGTTTACTGTGCCTCTGTCTAGTAGTGACACAGAGATGACCCCCGGGGTAAACCTACGATCTCCCATCCACTCATCAAGATTTCTCTTGAATAGAGTCAGTGAGGGGCTCTGCCTAACATGGACTGGGATTCTGTTCCAGAGTGTAGGGAGCCTCTGGGTTATGAATCTGTCCCTCCAGCACGTCCTATTTATTTCTGTGTTGAGGTTTAAGTCTCTTGTTCTCGTGGCTCTGATGGATTTGGATTTTCTGAGGTGGAGCATGTCCATTAATTCTGGATTGGACATGGCCTTGTACGTCAGGCACAGATCACCTCTGAGTAGGCAGTATGCGACTGAATAGAGCTGGAGTTTTTTCAGTCGGGCAGCATATGACATATGTTTAAGACCCTTTATCCTCTTGGTGAGGAACTTTTGGGGTCTTTCCAACTGCTGCAGGTGTCAGGTGAGATACATCCCAAATGGGGCATTGTACTCAATCATTGGCCTGATAAGAGAAGAGTACAGGGCACAATGACTCTCTTGATCTAGATGTGAAACCCTTCATGATAAGGTGAGCAATATAGAAGGTCTTCCTAACCACTTTGGCAATGTGAGTGTCAAATGAGAGGTTACTGTCAACCTGAGTCCCTAGGTCCCTGATTACCTCTTCTGTATTAATGGATTACCACCTATGTGGTAATTTGTCGGTACCTTGTTTTTCCCAAAGGGTATGACTATACATTTTTGGCGTTCAGCTTAAGGCCATGGCTCTGGCACCAATTATCCATTTCTATGAGGCCTCTCTGAAGGATGTTTGTGTCCGCTGGAGTATCAATTATGGTGCCCAGTTTGCAGTCATCTGAACTTTGTCGGCCACAATCCTCCTATGTTTGCCTGTACCTCGGAAAAATAAATGCCGAACAAGAGGGGTCCCAGGACTGAGCCCTGTGGGACACCGCTTGTGACTGGCTTAGAGTCTGACATAGCTCCAGCAACTCTGACCCTGTGGGTTCTGTCCTTGAGCCAGTTTGCAACCCATCTTGTGACATATGGGTTTACATTTAAGCTGGTGAGTTTGTCTATGATGCCCGAATGGGGTATTGTGTCAAAGGCTTTTGCAAGGTCAAAGTAGGCTGTGTGAACTGCCTTACCCTCATCAATGGCCTTAGTGACTGTTTCAAAAAGTCGACCAAGTTCAAAAGGCAGGATCTGCCCTTGACAAAGCCAAATTTGGTAGGATCCAATGTCTGTAGGTCCCCAATGTCTTTGTTTATGAGTTCCATAATGATCCTCTCCATAGCTTTGCAGACCAGGCTCGTCAAGCTTATGGGGCAGTAATTTCCAGGGTCTGTAGAAGCACCACCTTTGTGAAGTGGGACCACTGTTGCCGTACGCCACTCTTTGGGTACGTATCCTGTAGTAAGGCTAAGATTAAACAGAAGCCTTATGTGTGGGTTTAGTTCCTCTTGGAGTTCATGTAGCACACAGCCTGGGACACCATCCAGTCCCATTGATGCTGTGTTTTTAGCTTTAGAGAGGGCGGCTCTCACCTGGGCATCTGAGATGTTAGGGAGGCTACACTCTGCTGGGATAGTTATTTCTCCTTTTGGGGGGGAGGGGGAGGAGAAATTTGCACTGAACCTGTCTGCCAGAATGTTGGCAATGTCAGTGGGTTCAGTGTATTTTGTGTCATTTTGGACTAACTCTGAGCATATCTGGGAGTTTCCACCCAGGTTTCTAACATAGCTAAAGAAGGCCTTGTGATTGTCTTTTGTGTCTTTTGCGATTTTTCTCTCAAAGTTGGCCTTGGATGATTTTATGAGTGATCGTAGTTTTTTGCTAGTACTGATCAGAGATGCCTTCCCTATTAGGGATTTTGCTCTGTCATGTAGTAGCTTCCTCCTCCTGTTGTAAAGTTTGTTTATGGCTGGGGTCCACCAGACCAGGCCCTGCCTTTGGGGAATGGGTCTTGGTTTTATTTGGGATTGCATGATCCATGCATTCTTGAAGGTGCCCATAGAAGGCATTTGCAAAGGATTCAGCAGTGTGGGTTGTGGTTTCCACTGGCCCAGGGGCCTTGAAGGATACCACTTCAGTCTTAAGAAGTGTGAAGTTGGCTTTTGAGAAGTTCTTCACTGTGGTGTTTTGTGCAGGGGGTGGGGGCAGGATGTAGATTTCCAGTGAGATTAATTTATGGTCTGATCTTACCAAAGAGGGATATACTTCCGTGTAGAGCATTTTGTCCCTATGTTTGTGATGATCAGGTCTAGTATATTGTCTCCTCTTGTGGGAATGGTGACTAGTTGTTCCATTGCATTTGAGTTTATGAATTCTAGGAACCTTTGGGCTAGGGTGTTGGGGCTTGAGTAATGTTCCCAATCTATGTTTGGGTAGTTGAAGTCTCCCAAAATGATGGTATTTGGAGAGACATTCATACTCTCCAGTGTCTTCAGGAAGGCTGTGTGGGGTTCCTGAGTTTGAGAGGGTGGTCTGTAGCATGCTACAAACTGTAAGGCAGTTTTGCCTATGGTTAGTTGCACCTGGATGGTCTCCGATGCTTCGTGCATTGCCACTAACCTGAAGGTGTGGGTATCTTTGATGAAAATGGATACTCCCCCTCCTTTTGTGGTTTGGTCCAAGTTTTGGGGCCAGAAAGCATGATATGAGGTAAAACCTGATAGTGCTGGGGTGCTCTCAGGAGCCTTGAACCAGGTTTCAGTCACTGCACAGACATCGATGTTCTCCATACTGAGGAGGGCTTGAGGGTGCATCTTGAGGTTTACACTTCTGGCATTGAGCAGCATTACCCTTAGTTTTTTCCACTTGTGTTTTCTAGGGAGGTAGGTTTGTCATTTGAGCCTTGCCTAAAAAAGGCACTATGGGGTGGCAAGAGCCTTGGCCAATATCCAGAAGCCCAGGGGTGACAGGTGCAAGCCATCCCTTCGAAGCAGTGTCCCTTGTCAAGCATGTCATCCCAAGCAGACAGACATTGGATCCCCTTAGAATGACACCAGTAATTAAGCCAATTGTTAAAACTGATCATTTTGTCTTTGTACTGTGGCATCATTCTTGGTGAGGGTAAGATGCTGCTCATGGTCAGGGTCATACTGGCCTGGGGTACATAATCAGAGAGCTCCTCTATGTCTCTTTTCATGTAGTCCAGGGAGGTACGCCTCAGGTCGTTCACACCAGCATGTACAATGACTGAGTCATATTTGTACTTGCTGTGGAGTGACCTGAGTGCTTGTGTTATGTGGCAGATTCTAGCTCCCGACAGGCAGCTTACTGTGACCTTTTCCTTGTTCAGTCTGGTGAGCGGGCGCAGTGTGTCTGACTATGGAGTCACCTATTACAAGTGTGTCTGGCATGTTGTTTGGCCTTAAGGGCTGTGACTGTTTAGCACACTGACTTTGTGAACTATGTGTTGCATGTGCTATGTCTTGAGGTGGTGGTTGCTTGGGTGTCTGCTTTGGAGGCCTCTGCTGTTTTGGTAGATTTTTAATCAGTGCCTCCGAGTATGTTTTTATGTGTTTATGTGTTTGGTTTGCAGTTGTGATAGTTCTATGTGAGACTGGGTTTGAGGTGTGCGTGGTTACCTTCTCCTCCTGACTGGTCTTGCCAGTACTGAATTGAGAGAGCTCAGCCTCCAGTTTGGCTATATAGTTGCATCTCTCGCATATATTTGTATTTGTTGGGAGGAGGAGAGGGTTGTCTGTGTACATGAGGCAATTGTAACATTGCCTCAAGATTCCCAGATTCACCAGCTGAACAGGAGAGGACGCCAGCAACTGACCCTTCAACATGAACTACTTACAACAAATGTATAATACTGGAAATAGAGGGTACATGGTATATATTAACAAGAACTTCCATTACCTAAAAATCATAATTTTTTTCATAAATAATTTGGACATTTATGGAGTAGACTACCATAGTACCAAACGTGACTGACTTATCAGGGAAAAATTAAGAGATAGCTTGACAACTGTGTGTTTTATTAAAAGCACAGGCTTTATGATATGGGGATATAAGTTCTTTAACATTTCTCTTCGAAACCTGAGCTCATCAGCCAAGCAGCATTGAACACTGAACACTGGATTGTACAAAGAAACATACATGACTTCACACCGTGACAGTGTGTTTAGACAGACAACTAGATAGATATATGTCTTGTAAGTAAATGTAAATAATTTTAAAACACAGTGGGTTATGCACCTTTTTTATACCAAAATGACTACTAGCAGTTTAAGAACTCTGGGCAGTCATTAAGCTAAAATAATCACTAATTCGGATTACTCCACAATCAGACTCTTAACATCTTAATAAAAGTCCACACTTTACAAAAATAAACCAACTGTAGTGGAAAACCATTAATTGCAGTATTTTATGTAACTTTCCAAGAAGCTGTGTGTCTTCAGATGATGCTGCATCAAATAAGGGATACAGGGTAGCATGGCTTTCAACCTGTGAGAGAAAAAACTTTAACAGCTTCTTCTACCACCATCATGGACAAGTAGCTACAGTGTCCATCTGAAGGTCAGAGAACAAGGAACTCCATTTAGCTACCTACCCAGCAAACCATCATCATGTTCCTTGCTTGTGCATCTACCTCTCAGAGATACTCACGTCAACATTCTTCACTTGCACACAGGTGTTTCATAAGGCTGTATTACAGCCTTTGAGTTCAATGTGTCTTTTCCAAGCAACTGCACTACATTCATGCCCCTCTCTTCACTGTCCCACCTCAGTTAATGCTAATATCACCATGAGAAACTTACCCATTATGTATGAACCCCATCCTATTAATATTTTAATTATGTATGCACCCCAGCCTATCAATATTTTAATTATGTATGAACCCCATCCTATCAATATTTTAATTATGTATGAACCACATCTTATCACTATTTTAGCCTTATTGACAACTAAGATATTAAAACTACTGATGCAATTGAGAAGCCACGGGGAAAATAAACTGTCTGATACAGCAAGCCACAAGTGAGAAAATGACAATGGACTTGACCTGTAAGGATTTGTGGGAGAGGGAGCTGAAATGGTCATACTGTATCAAGATACAGTTGCAGGCTAATTGACTAGTAATGAAATAAAATGTGACCGACCTTCAGTACCTTGCTTTCTGTGCAGTACTAAGTGATGATATGGAAAGTGTTTTGAAATGTCGTAACAACAGAAAACAATTTTAAGATGAACCAACTTGTAAAATGATCTTCAAATCAAGTGGCTATCTGCAATAAATGCTGACAGGTAAGCTTGCTGTTAAACAAAGTTATAGCATTAGTAAAACAGTCACAGAACTAAGTCAGAAGTATAGTGATCTAGAAACTGTGTGTAGATTCAGAAACATGCACTAAATGGATGCTTCTCTTTATTATATCATCACTATCTGCAGCATTTTACAAGAAGATATAACAGGCTTGATGGGTGTGATCTGCCATATGACAAAGGGGAACTTTGACAGCAATGCAAAAATAGCATCATACTACAATAGTTTCATTTTCTGGGGTGTTTTTGTGTCCCTGCTCAGTTCAGCTGATTAAAAAGTTTATAAAAAGAAAAGAAAGAAAGCATACTACAGTTTGGCACACTGCATCCTGCATATCCCAAAGTGAAGCTATATTACCCCAACGGTAGGCCAGCTACGTTTGCAGGGCAGTGGAGCAAGTGTGTGTGAACTTTAAGATACGCTTGTATCATGAATAAGGTCTCTTCAGTAATGTTTTTGTTGCTATGTATGATGCATGGGAGTTCTGCATTCAGGTAGCCAGTATCGGATTGGTAGGTAGTAGAACTACCAGATAAAGTTTTAGATAAAATAAAGCTACATGTGAAAACGTCTATGGATCACTATTTTCTTTCAGTTACAGCCCACTGGTGCAGCAGTTACTGTTATTCTTGTTCCATTTCTCTTTCTTCTGATAAACACTTCATAACCATACAGAGCGCATACAGAAAGCCAAAGCCTTCTGACTTCATACACATACACAGACTACTCCGTTACTCATTTTTCAGACCGAAATCATGTGCTCGTCTTTCTGTTTTATGTTTCATGGACCTGGCTGTCCTGTTCTGTGACATGTTGTAAAACATGATGATTCCTGCAGTCAGACAGTTTATACTTTCTAGATGCTAGAATTCACAATGGCTGGCCTTATTACCCTAGCAGATACAATCAGTCCATATCACTCCATATGCTGTTTGATCCATGTTATTTAGAACACTAAACAAGGGTTATTAGTGTAGCTAAAGGACAAGCCCTAAACAAATCTTAGATCACAACACCACACGGGCATACCTGGATAAGTTAAATGCGAGGGACACTTTAAACCAACTTTAAGTGCTGAATAACTAACTTGGTGCATCTGTCTGTTCTGCAGGATATAAAGGCTATCCTGAATTTAAAAACAGAATTTAGATAATTAGTATTTATCACTTCTCAGCCTTTTAGCACAGATCAAAACTAATTTATTCTTAAAACAGACAATTTATCTTATTGAGAAACAAAGCATTACATTCTGCTGAGTCTCATGTCTTCTCAACCAAACAAAAAAACATACATATATGTGTGTGTGTCGGGGGGGGGTACATAAAGAAAATACTTTTAGTAGCTATTATCACAACATAATTTTTTTTTTCAGAAATCGGCCAGTAGTAGAAAAAGTGCTTTACTCTACAAGTAATACTAAGAACAAAATAATGTTATGGATAACTCAATATTAGATTTTTTTCAAGCTAAAATAAAAGTGACGTACAATGGTGTGCCATCACTTTTGTAGAAACATAGCATTATACTGTACATACCTTTTTGGTAATAGTTTAAGTTGGTTGGTAATCAGAGGTTTAGATTGGGATTCATAAGCAATGTAAGCTACAGTGTAGGGCTGGTATATGGTAAACAAATCATACACCAGAGCTTTATGCAATTCAGAAAGATGGTCATATTCCTTGGACTAGTTGCATACACTACTGATTACCTAGAAGACTCCAGGTAAGAAGTAGATATGCAAATGAGGGCCCCATCTAGAGTGCACTATTCATAAAGAAATCGCTCACGTAGTAAAGGAAATACAGAACATTGAAAATTACAGGACTACAACTGCATTCCTAGCACTCCTCCCACGATTGCCAAGTATATGTAGTCCCTTTAAGGCTATTCTGTACAGCATGACATACATAAGCAAAAACACATACTTTAGACCATTTAAAAATATACAAAATATGAAGAGCTGCTTATTTAACGAGTGACTGCAGACATGTCGGTAAGACTTCTGATTACTGTCTGGGTAGAATTTGCATGCTCTTCCTGTATCTGTGTCAGTTCCTTTAGGCTTTTCTTCCTCCCATTTCTTGTAAGCATGCTGACTGACAAAATGTCCAAAAAAAAAAACAACTTAAAATCATATATGCAGGGAGGCAAGTCCCCCTGCACCCCCCCACAACCACCCACTATTAAAATATACCAACTCCGAGATCACACTACAGTAAGGAAAGAGAATATTCCCATTCTGTGCTGTACGGAGATCTCTGTTTAACTGTTCGAAGTTTTAGAACTTCGATCATATGGTTTCAGCCATATGAAATTCAAAGTTCTAAACTTTGATCATTTAACTAGGACCCATATACATATATATATATATATATATATATATATATATATATATATATATATATATATATATATATATATATTTTAACCACCCGGCGGTACAAACCTTGGCTCTGGATGGCTGCCACTATTGGAGTGACACTCCAGCCCAATGTGCCAAAAAAACAGTTGTGTATAGATGGATGGATACATACATATGTGTATATATATATATATATATATATATATACACACACACACACACACACACACACACACACACACACACATGGTGCTTTACCATTGTTCTTGTGTCTGGCTCATTGGTGAAAAGGGTCTGGGGACAAGCTCACCTTACCAGGTAAAACAAAAAGCAGTAATTTTAGAACATAGTACAAGGGACAGTTTTTATACACCAATGAAGACTGAAGCAGAGAATTTATTACTTTTTTATTGTTATGTTCTGTTTTACTAAGTATCCTATATTCCTAAACAATGTGGAGAAAGGATTAATGGACCTGAGTTTAGAATCTATTTTAATCTAATCTATCTACTATTCTGGCTGTAGTTTTAAAATTTAGAAATTTGCAGTAGTTTATTTGGCAAGTTTAATGGAAAACAAAGAGATTTCATCCATAATTTTGCTAGTAAACTTGCCAAGTTGTAAATCATCACGTTTCATGTGTCCGGAGTTACAAACTCCTCAGTCCCTGTACTTTCAACTGAAAGTAGTCAAACCTGAAAAACAATAAAGAGTTCTACGGGAGTCTCATATGTTCCCCAGACACCTATAGACACCAATTGTCACATCATGCAGTCATAGAGAAATGGAGCACTCCCTTCTGTCCTTGATTATGGGGTCATGGTACTTGAGAAATGGGGCATTCAGTGACAGGAAATATATTCCCTGCCTCTCACCATACAGTGGGCTACTCTTCAGATAATGTTATACAATATACTATATCAGAAAGCTGTGTTCATTTTTTAGACAGATCAGACTTTTTTTGCTTAGGTATTCATAACAACCTGCAAAACTATTTCTTTGAATGCTCAAATTTTTATGAATCCAGGATACCATGCTAAGATTAATGAAACTATTCAAGGGTTCTTAGAATGCAATGTCCCTAAGATAGCCACCTTGAATTAAAAAATGACTGCATAGAGAATTACTAGGTGCACACTTCATATTATTGTCTATGGAACTAACAGCTTTATGGAAAATATTTTAAATTGGTGAAGTGTGTTAAGAGTAGAGTCATGAAGAATGACATCAGATTGTGTAGCTTGTGTATGAAATAAGGCCGAAATCATCTTATGTACAAACAAGTGGCCTACCCCTAGCCAGCAGCAAGAAGGCAGAAGATTCAAGTCAGACTTATGCAAGTACTATTTTACATAAACGAATGAAAGATAGTCGAACAGCGTGCAGTAAAAAAAGTGGTGATTATATGTCAACAGAGATATTCAGGAGATCATACTACTGCTTGAATTTGCATAACAGATAGGAAACAAGAAAGTAGGCTTTTCAAATGCTCACTGCTTCAGAAGAGGTTGACAGCCTCTTCTGACTGCTTATTCCTGTGTTAATAAGTGTTTTTCTTTCCAGTTCTGGAATGTTGCCACACCCCTAAAATCAGCAGGTGACACGCTGGTCTAGATAAGAAGTGTTATATTCTTTCTCACGCTCAAAGCAACATGCTGTTCTTACGCCCAGCACTCCTTCTCTTCCTCATTTCAACTCTTACTCATATCTCTCAGTGCTCCTTTTTTTGTAGCATGTCATACCTCTCAAGTGTACAGATGTTCACAGAATGTCTAGAGTTCTGCCCTCATATTTTTGGTCTATTCCTCATAAAATGTGTGGTTTTCTAATAATCATTGAAAATTAAGTCACTAAATAACACAAAATAATGACATTTGAGTTTCATACTTTAGATCCTTCAGATGGCTGGTGGTAGCGCGCGTGCCGTGTTAGTAGTTGTGCGCTCTCCTCTTTCAGTTTTAAAGCGCTTCTGTGTGTGTTACGGCTGTGTGGGGGCGCTCTTCGTCGTGAATGAAGTTAGGCCCCCCAGGCCCAGCATGTAAAACTGTACTGCCATCATTAGCGGACCGGAGTTCCGCTGTGGGTGGCCCCAAAACCTGAAAAGCGAAAGACACACACACACACTTTAGATCCTTCAGAAAATACACAATTATGCAAAATCTTATGCTATCAACTCTCTGAGTTTATAGAAGCAATATTTGAATTGTGTCTATATTTTTGGCCCTTTGCGCCCCCCCCCCCCACACACACTATTTTTTCTGGCTTTGTCCCCAGATTTCTTGCACTGAGACTTTGAGAGGTATGTATAATTTCCATATTTTTGCCTGTTATTTTTACTTTATTCCTCATAAAACTTTTGTTTTTCTGGCCAATTATTGAGGATGGAAGTCAATAAACAATGTTAGAAGTTTGAGTTGCAGACTTCATATCCTTCAGGAAAATGCATGCTAATGCAAAATCTTTTATTCTTTCAATTTTCTAAATTTATATGGCCAATATTTAAAATCTGTCCCTAAATTTGGTCCTTTGCCCCCCCCCCCCCCAAATATGTTTGGCTTTGTCCAGATTTCTTGGGCTAAGAGATTGAGAGGTATGTTCTTAGTACTTTTGTTCTTGTCTATTTCATATCTCATTACTAAGTCTGTCTTCTATTTTTCCCCTTTCTTCTTTATTTATTTACTGTAGATATCAGAGCAGCTATTTCCTGTATCTCACTGGTTGCAAGCTCCTCTACTTCTTGTCAAATGACATTCTGTTAGATTTATGAACAACTCATCCAATTTATAAGAGTGCTGACTCATGCATCATTTTGTTTGTTCATATAGCATAAAGTGAAGGAAGGCTGTAGGAAAGAGATAAAAGGATGGAGATGGTATTGGCACAGGCAAGGTTACAAAGAAGTACCGGCAATGCAGAACCATGGCAACACCGGTAAATCTCAAAAGAAGGCAATGCAGAACCATGGCAACACTGTGAAATCTCAGACTGAATGGAGAAGATTTGAATGGTGTCTGTAAAGGTCAATTTTTGACAGGAAAACAGCACAAAGGTGGGACTGACAAGGAAAAGAAAAGGAAAACTGAAAATGAAAGGGCATAATTTTGAAGTATTATTAGGGCAAATATATATGCATTACAGTTTAAGGACGAAATAAGACAGTGAAGAGATTGATGGAGAGGAACAGGGGAGCAACGCAGTAGCTACGGATAACAGGATGTAGTAGATGAGGAGTTCAGTAAAAACAATGTTACTGTTGCTGGGTAGTGATGGGGATGCTTTAATGTATATACTAATATTTCTCAAAAATGACATAAATTATGTAAAATAATATTTAAAATGTAAATTATCTAAAATATGTATAATCCATATTCACTTCTGAATCTCAAATTTCCAAAACATCGAATTTCATATGATTGAGACCATATGATTGATGTTTTAGAATCTCAACATTTCAAAATAAATCTAAAATAAAAAAAAAAGCAACGTTCTCAACGTTTCTGCAGGGGGACAAGCCCCCCTGCACCCCCCACACCCCTGCTACTTAAATGTGCCAACTCCGGGATTGCACTACAGTAAGGAAAAGGGAAATATGTTGTTCCGAGCTAGATGTAGATCTCCGTTCAGAATTTCAAAGTTCTAAAACTTTGATCATATGGTCTCGACCATATGAAATTTGAAGTTTTAGGATTTTGAGATTCCGAAGGGAACCCATAATACATATGTTTGGCATAGTGTTTTAGTGGAAAGTGCAGTGCAAATTATATTTTGATAAAACAAGCATGTAAAAACAAAGCAATAAATATGAATATAATCCTGTGTGTGTCTCTTTGTGTTTGTATATCTATCTGTTTATTTGTCTGTGTATGTGTGTGTGTGTGTGTGTGTGTGTGTGTGTGTGTGTGTGTGTGTGTGTGTGTGTGTGTCTGTTTGTGTGTGCGAGTGTATGGTAAGCAGCTCTTTAGTCAGGTGTGCAAGATCACACAATTCCTAACGATGGCAAAGATGCCCTTACCCTGTGTTTGTGCTATATTGTAGTTACTATACATAATTAGCAGTGGGTGCAGTGATGTGTGGGGGCTTGCTCCTCTGCAAAAATTATGTTTTTATTTGTTCTTTAGCAAATAAGA